>NW_026521087.1:10000-305000 GCF_001660625.3 Ictalurus punctatus
CCAGCTCTTTGAGAGAAAGCCTTTAAACACTAATCATACTCTTCTGATGCTTAATCTATTTTAGTAAATCTGCTTCCAGCTCTTTGAGAGAAAGCCTTTAAACACTAATCATACTCTTTTGATGCTTAATCTATTTTAGTAAATCTGCTTCCAGCTCTTTGAGAGAAAGCCTTTAAACACTAATCATACTCTTTTGATGCTTAATCTATTTTAGTAAATCTGCTTCCAGCTCTTTGAGAGAAAGCCTTTAAACACTACTCGTACTCTTTTGATACTTAATCTATTTTAGTAAATCTGCTTCCAGCTCTTTGAGAGAAAGCCTTTAAACAATACTCATATTTTTTTTGGATCCTCAATTTATTCGGTTAACTAATTTCAAATCATAACAAGCCTGCCTGAAGAAGGTTCCAGGAGAACCGAAACGTTGCAACGGCTTGTTAATTTATCCTCACTCCAGAATTCAAGGAAAGTGATTCCACTGATTCAGAATAAAAATTCCTCTAAATACAATCGATAACAAAGCATATAATACAAATTAAGCCCTATTAACCGGGAGAATAACAGAGATCTAATACAAATTAAGCCCTAATTCTCTGAAAATTAAAAAGCACATAATACAAATTAATCCCTATTGACCTGAAATAAAAATTCCTCAAAATACACTTGATAATATAGTATATAATACATAATTCCACAATTACTTAAAAAGCACCTAACACAAATCGAGCCCCATCTTCCTGAAAATAATAAAGTACATGATACTAATTAAGATCCTACTTACCTGAGAACACAAAAAAACATAAAAAAATAATAAATAAGCCTACTTACCTGGTTCTAATCTCCCCAAGAGTCCTCTCACACCTAAAAAACATAGAAAAAAGGTCCAATTTGATCAATTCAGATCCACAACAAATCTACTAATACACGTACACATATATATTAAAAAGGAGAAGACACTTAAACCATGGTTTGGCCAGAGAGAGACGGTTAGACTATGGTCACACGCGGACGCAAACGTGCCGTCCAGAGCATGGCTCGGCCTACGCCCCGTTACCACCGCGACATAGAGCGCCGCGCACAGGCGGAAAGAGTGCTCTCCTACGCGGAGATGGTCAAATACGGAGGTCGTAGGAGCACGGCCCCTACTCACTATCGTGACTTTGATCGTCGGCCTGACAGGCCGCAATCTTTTGAACCCCGGGCCCGTTCGAGGCCCTGTACCTCGGGGCCTCAGTATATGGTGCGCTCGCACCCCAAAAACAAAAAATCACATCACTGGCAGAACCAAAAGCCGAAACAGTCTACGGACCCTCATATCGACTCGGTCCGCACGTCGTTCAAGATCATAAAATTGAAACATCACATGAACAATATATGCCAAGGGCAGCCTCCTGCGATCGGCGAAATTGTAAAATACCTATCAGAGGTAATCAAACCGGCTTTGCCAAACGCCGCCACGCAAGCCCTCATTGAGGACAATGCAAAAACGTGGGCTCAGAACACCATTAATATTCTGAATAGCCACTACACGAAAGCGTTGTCCGAAGAGGGGAACAAGCTCGAACGCATCGGACGCGAAGGGTTTGACCGTTCCTTCGACAAAGCCACTCAGTGGGCTGAACGTACCTTCGGTACAAAACTCAAGCGCCAGACGGTCGACGAGGCCAAAGAGTACGCGGAGATGACGGTAGCTCGGCTGAACCTCGAGACTCTGTTCGAAAGCTCAGAGGCCGAACAGGAGTCTGAAACATCCGCCCCGCAGAGAAAACAAACAAGGTCCACGATGACTGACCCGCAGAGCGATGTGTCCTCCGTCGACTACGAGGACGCGGGCAGCCTTCCGGACATTTCTCTTAACTGCCCGGCCTCCCCGCGAGTACGACACGCTCCCAGCGTCCGCCCAAACTCCTGTACCAGACAGGAAAAACATCCTATCCCTATCAGGGACCGCGAACGGGCCAGTTCCGACGCACGAAGGGGAATCCGGGTCACTCCACTACAGCCCGACAGGCTCAACAAAGACTCAATCCCACCGGGAGGCACAAGAAAAGAGACACACGGCATGCTCACACAACATGACCCCAAAAATATACTCACTGAGTCCGAGGGAACCGGAGAAAAAAACAAAAGAGAAAAAGAATGGTGGGAATGGACCGGCTGACATGGGGGTGAAACCCAGTGGAGTGAGCGACATTAGATGGACAGTGCATACAGGTTAGCGCCTACCCTGGCCCCTAACCCTAACCCTAAAACCCTAACCCTAACCTTAACCCTAACCCTAACCTTAACCCTAACCCTAACCCCCTAACCCTAACCCTAAAACCCTAACCCTAACCTTAACCCTAACCCTAACCCTAACCCCCTAACCCTAACCCTAACCCCCTAACCCTAACCCTAACCCCCTAACCCTAACCCTAACCGCTAACCCTAACCCCAACCCTAACCGCTAACCCTAACCCCAACCCTAATCAGCCCGTGCCTCATGTTTGCAATTCGCTCTACTGTTCTTTTCCCTTCTGGTCGGCCTGTTCATAAGAATCATTATTTGATTAATTACAACTCCCAATAAGGACAAACACGGGCAAAGGCATACCTATGCCACCCCAGAATCCCTTGAAAGAAAAAGAAAAAAGAATTTAAAAAGAGATTAAAACAATTGAAACCTAAATTGAGAAATAAATAAATAAATAAATAAATAAATAAATAAATAAATAATGGAAAACCCACAGTACAAAAGTGGGAAACAGTAATTTAATAAATAAATAATACCATTAGTTTAAAATCAAAATAAAACAATGCAAAAAGCCCCACTACAGATGATTAAAACAACCACAAAAACATGGGAGAGCCTCCTATTGGCCCATTCAAACAGAGAGCCTCCTATTGGCCCATTCAAACAGAGTCCCGCCCCCTATACTATAAAAAGGGACAGTTGAGGAGGCAAAAGCTCACTCACTGCTTCCAGCTCTTTGAGAGAAAGCCTTTAAACACTACTCGTACTCTTTTGATACTTAATCTATTTTAGTAAATCTGCTTCCAGCTCTTTGAGAGAAAGCCTTCAAACACTAATCATACTCTTTTGATGCTTAATCTATTTTAGTAAATTTGCTTCCAGCTCTTTGAGAGAAAGCCTTTAAACACTACTCATACTCTTTTGATGCTCAATCTATTTCAGTAAATCTGCTTCCAGCTCTTTGAGAGAAAGCCTTTAAACAATACTCATATTCTTTTGATCCTCAATCTATTCGGTCAATTAATTTCAAATCATAACAAGCCTGCCTGAAGAAGGTTCCAGGAGAACCGAAACGTTGCAACGGCTTGATAATTTTTCCTCACACCAGAAAAATACAATTGATAACAAAGTATATAGTACAAATTAAGCCCTATTAACCGGGAAAATAGCAGATATTCAATATAAATTAAGCCCTAGTAACGGCTTGTTAATTTTACTTCACACCAGAATTCAAGGAAAGTGATTCCACTGATTCATGTGAAAAAAATCACTCACAATACAATTGGTGACAAAGTACAGAATACAAATTAAACCCTATTAACCGGGAAATAACAGATATTCAATACAAATTAAGCCCTAGTAACGGCTTGTAAATTTTTCCTCACCACAGAATTCAAGGAAAGTGATTCCACTGATTCATGTGAAAAAAATCACTCACAATACAATTGGTGACAAAGTACAGAATACAAATTAAACCCTATTAACCGGGAAATAACAGATATTCAATACAAATTAAGCCCTAGTAACGGCTTGTAAATTTTTCCTCACCACAGAATTCAAGGAAAGTGATTCCACTGATTCATGTGAAAAAAATCCCTCACAATACAATTGGTAACAAAGTATAGAATAGGAATTAAGCCCCATTAACCGGGAAAATAACAGGTATCGAATACAAATTAACCCCTACTTCCTGGAAAATGAAAAAGCACATAATACAAATTAAGCCCTATCGACCTTAAATAAAAATTCCTAAAAATACACTCGATAATATAGTATATAATACAAATTAAGCCCTACTTCCCTGACACTTCAAAAGCACCTAACACAAATTGAGCCCCATTTTCCTGAAAATAAAAAAGTACACGATACTAATTAAGATCCTACGTATCCGATAACACAAAAAAACATAAAAAAAAAAAGCCGACTTACCTGATTCCATTCTCCCCAGGAATACTCTCACAACTAAAACACGGAAAAAAGGTCCAACTTCATTCATTTAGCTCTACAATCAGTCTACGAACACACATTTACATTAAAAAGGATAAGACTCTTAAACCATGGTTTGGCCAGAGAAAGACGGTTGGACTATAGTCACACGCGGACGCAAATGTGCCGTCCAGAGCATGGCTCGGCCTAGGCCCCGTTCCCACCGCGACATAGAGCACCGTGCACAGGGGGAAAGAGTGCTCTCCTATACGGAGATGGTCAAATACGGAGGCCGTAGGAGCACAGCCCCTACTCACTATCATGACTTTGATCGTCAGCCTGACAGGTGAAGAGTACTGATGCGCTTGTCACGAGGTTGCGATTTGTAATTTCCCACCTCCAAGCGGGAAAACGCAAAGCAAACGCACCCTCAACTTGAAATCGCCATTCGTCAACAGTGGGAAGTCTTCTCATCTACCAGTTCCTTCCCTGTTCATCGAGTGACGTCGAGTCGGCATGACGGATTCAGAACTCACAAAGTGGCACTTACCTCGGTGGTTATTTGCTTTCGATCAGGGTTGTCCAGTCTTCTCCAGAATGGGCCAGTGTGGTTGCAGGTTGTCATTCTAACCAAGCAGAAGCCACACTTTAGTCTATTGAAAGCCAAGATCAGCGGATCCAACAATTGGAATCAGGTGTGGCTCCTGCTAGATTGGAACGAAAAGCTGAAGATTGGACAACGCTGCTTGAGACCAATCAGCATATAGACATATTTGCTTATTAAACATAAAACATTGACTATATAGATGGCTGACTGCGGAAAATGTACACCTCTCATCACAGTTTGCATGCTAGCTTGTCGCTAACAAAAGACAGACACGGAGAGATGGCATTTTCTAACATTTTCGCCCCTGTTCACGGGTCAAACGTGCCCTGTTGGATAATGCTGTGTTTACAAACAGCAAAGAAGCACTAAGAATTCAAGTGGGAAGCAGAAAGAGTTGTGGGAGGCCTGCAGAGAAGCCTATGGCACATTCTGTTGACCCATTTCCTTTCAGGTAGGTGATTCCTTACTTTTGTGCCAACTACCATAAAGCAGCTCCAGAGGCTCCGAGTTAGAATCCGTGCATTGGCCGGGAATCGAACCCGGGTCAACTGCTTGGAAGGCAGCTATGCTCACCTCTATACCACCAATGCCATGCTAGGCAATTCAACTCTGCTGAACAAAAGTTTAAGTATGTGCTCTTCTCATCAGCAGCCCATAGACAAGAGCCAAAGCGCAACTCTGTCATGGTTTCTGTAGTGTGGTGGTTATCACGTTTGCCTAACACTCATCACCGTAAGATCAGGTCCTCCAAGAAAAGCTGGAAAGCTACACCTTGGACAGAGCAGATTTCCATCTTTTGTGCTTTTTTAGCAAAGCAGTTAACATTTGCTTACAAAATGAAAGGGAGTCTCTGGTTTTCCACAGAAAGTGGAAGCCTGGCTCTTTCGTTGCTCAATAAGACTCTGTGCGTGACTGGAAAATTTTCCCTAAAGTACTGGTCGCCAAGTTCACCTATCAGCAAGAGGTCTACGCCCGAAAAAGGCTGGGAGCGGTTTCCCTTCCATTGAGCTTTTGTAGCAAGGCAGATAACAGCTGCTTGCAAAATCACGGGCAGTCTCTGCTTTTCCACTGAATGTGGAAGCCTGGCTCTTTCCTTCATCAAGAAGACAAGAGTACTGATGCGCTTGACACGAGGTTGCGACTTGTAATTCCCCACCTCCAAGCGGGAAAACGCAAAGCAAACGCACCCTCAACTTGAAATCGCCATTCGTCAACAGTGGGAAGTCTTCTCATCTACCAGTTCCTTCCCTGTTCATCGAGTGACGTCGAGTCGGCATGACGGATTCAGAACTCACAAAGTGGCACTTACCTCGGTGGTTATTTGCTTTCGATCAGGGTTGTCCAGTCTTCTCCAGAATGGGCCAGTGTGGTTGCAGGTTGTCATTCTAACCAAGCAGAAGCCACACTTTAGTCTATTGAAAGCCAAGATCAGCGGATCCAACAATTGGAATCAGGTGTGGCTCCTGCTAGATTGGAACGAAAAGCTGAAGATTGGACAACGCTGCTTGAGACCAATCAGCATATAGACATATTTGCTTATTAAATATAAAACATTGACTATATAGATGGCTGATTGCGGAAAATGTACACCTCTCATCACAGTTTGCATGCTAGCTTGTCGCTAACAAAAGACAGACACGGAGAGACGGCATTTTCTAACATTTTCGCCCCTGTTCACGGGTCAAACGTGCCCTGTTGGATAATGCTGTGTTTACAAACAGCAAAGAAGCACTAAGAATTCAAGTGGGAAGCAGAAAGAGTTGTGGGAGGCCTGCAGAGAAGCCTATGGCACATTCTGTTGACCCATTTACTTTCAGGTAGGTGTTTCCTTCCTTTTGTGCCAACTACCATAAAGTAGCTCCAGAAGCTGATAGTTACAATCCATGCATTGGCCAGGAATCAAACGCAGGTCAACTACTTGGAAGGCAGCTATGCTCACCTCTAAACCACCAATGCCACGCTAGGCAATTCAACTCTGCTGAACAAAAGTTTAAGTATGTGCTCTTCTCATCAGCAGACCATAGGCAAGAGCCGAAGCCCAGCTCTGTCATGGTTTCTGTAGTGTGGTGGTTATCACGTTTGCCTAACACTCATCACCGTAAGAACAGGTCCTCCAGGAACAGCCGGAAAGCGACACCTTGGACAGAGCAGATTTCCTTCTTTTGTGCTTTTGTAGCAAAGCAGTTAACATTTGCTTACAAAAAGAAAGGGAGTGTCTGGTTTTCCACAGAAAGTGGAAGCCTGGCTCTTTCGTTGCTCAATAAGACTCTGTGCGTGACTGGAAAATTTTCCCTAAAGTACTGGTCGCCAAGTTCACCTATCAGCAAGAGGTCTACGCCCGAAAAAGGCTGGGAGCGGTTTCCCTTCCATTGAGCTTTTGTAGCAAGGCAGATAACAGCTGCTTGCAAAATCACGGGCAGTCTCTGCTTTTCCACTGAATGTGGAAGCCTGGCTCTTTCCTTCATCAAGAAGACAAGAGTACTGATGCGCTTGACACGAGGTTGCGACATGTAATTCCCCACCTCCAAGCGGGAAAACGCAAAGAAAACGCACCCTCAACTTGAAATCGCCATTCGTCAACAGTGGGAAGTCTTCTCATCTACCAGTTCCTTCCCTGTTCATCGAGTGACGTCGAGTCGGCATGACGGATTCAGAACTCACAAAGTGGCACTTACCTCGGTGGTTATTTGCTTTCGATCAGGGTTGTCCAGTCTTCTCCAGAATGGGCCAGTGTGGTTGCAGGTTGTCATTCTAACCAAGCAGAAGCCACACTTTAGTCTATTGAAAGCCAAGATCAGCGGATCCAACAATTGGAATCAGGTGTGGCTCCTGCTAGATTGGAACGAAAAGCTGAAGATTGGACAACGCTGCTTGAGACCAATCAGCATATAGACATATTTGCTTATTAAATATAAAACATTGACTATATAGATGGCTGATTGCGGAAAATGTACACCTCTCATCACAGTTTGCATGCTAGCTTGTCGCTAACAAAAGACAGACACGGAGAGACGGCATTTTCTAACATTTTCGCCCCTGTTCACGGGTCAAACGTGCCCTGTTGGATAATGCTGTGTTTACAAACAGCAAAGAAGCACTAAGAATTCAAGTGGGAAGCAGAAAGAGTTGTGGGAGGCCTGCAGAGAAGCCTATGGCACATTCTGTTGACCCATTTACTTTCAGGTAGGTGTTTCCTTCCTTTTGTGCCAACTACCATAAAGTAGCTCCAGAAGCTGATAGTTACAATCCGTGCATTGGCCAGGAATCAAACGCAGGTCAACTGCTTGGAAGGCAGCTATGCTCACCTCTATACCACCAATGCCACGCTAGGCAATTCAACTCTGCTGAACAAAAGTTTAAGTATGTGCTCTTCTCATCAGCAGACCATAGGCAAGAGCCGAAGCGTAGCTCTGTCATGGTTTCTGTAGTGTGGTGGTTATCACGTTTGCCTAACACTCATCACCGTAAGATCAGGTCCTCCAGGAACAGCCGGAAAGCGACACCTTGGACAGAGCAGATTTCCTTCTTTTGTGCTTTTGTAGCAAAGCAGTTAACATTTGCTTACAAAAAGAAAGGGAGTCTCTGGTTTTCCACAGAAAGTGGAAGCCTGGCTCTTTCGTTGCTCAATAAGACTCTGTGCGTGACTGGAAAATTTTCCCTAAAGTACTGGTCGCCAAGTTCACCTATCAGCAAGAGGTCTACGCCCGAAAAAGGCTGGGAGCGGTTTCCCTTCCATTGAGCTTTTGTAGCAAGGCAGATAACAGCTGCTTGCAAAATCACGGGCAGTCTCTGCTTTTCCACTGAATGTGGAAGCCTGGCTCTTTCCTTCATCAAGAATACAAGAGTACTGATGCGCTTGACACGAGGTTGCGACTTGTAATTCCCCACCTCCAAGCGGGAAAACGCAAAGCAAACGCACCCTCTGCTTGAAATCGCCATTCGTCAACAGTGGGAAGTCTTCTCATCTACCAGTTCCTTCCCTGTTCATCGAGTGACGTCGAGTCGGCATGACGGATTCAGAACTCACAAAGTGGCACTTACCTCGGTGGTTATTTGCTTTCGATCAGGGTTGTCCAGTCTTCTCCAGAATGGGCCAGTGTGGTTGCAGGTTGTCATTCTAACCAAGCAGAAGCCACACTTTAGTCTATTGAAAGCCAAGATCAGCGGATCCAACAATTGGAATCAGGTGTGGCTCCTGCTAGATTGGAACGAAAAGCTGAAGATTGGACAACGCTGCTTGAGACCAATCAGCATATAGACATATTTGCTTATTAAATATAAAACATTGACTATATAGATGGCTGACTGCAGAAAATGTACACCTCTCATCACAGTTTGCATGCTAGCTTGTCGCTAACAAAAGACAGTCACGGAGAGACGGCATTTTCTAACATTTTCGCCCCTGTTCACGGGTCAAACGTGCCCTGTTGGATAATGCTGTGTTTACAAACAGCAAAGAAGCACTAAGAATTCAAGTGGGAAGCAGAAAGAGTTGTGGGAGGCCTGCAGAGAAGCCTATGGCACATTCTGTTGACCCATTTACTTTCAGGTAGGTGTTTCCTTCCTTTTGTGCCAACTACCATAAAGTAGCTCCAGAAGCTCCTAGTTACAATCCGTGCATTGGCCAGGAATCAAACGCAGGTCAACTGCTTGGAAGGCAGCTATGCTCACCTCTATACCACCAATGCCACCCTAGGCAGTTCAACTCTGCTGAACAAAAGTTTAAGTATGTGCTCTTCTCATCAGCAGCCCATAGACAAGAGCCAAAGCGCAACTCTGTCATGGTTTCTGTAGTGTGGTGGTTATCACGTTTGCCTGACACTCATCACCGTAAGATCAGGTCTTCCAGGAAAAGCTGGAAAGCTACACCTTGGACAGAGCAGATTTCCATCTTTTGTGCTTTTTTAGCAAAGCAGTTAACATTTGCTTACAAAATGAAAGGGAGTCTCTGGTTTTCAACAGAAAGTGGAAGCCTGGCTCTTTCGTTGCTCAATAAGACTCTGTGCGTGACTGGAAAATTTTCCCTAAAGTACTGGTCGCCAAGTTCACCTATCAGCAAGAGGTCTACGCCCGAAAAAGGCTGGGAGCGGTTTCCCTTCCATTGAGCTTTTGTAGCAAGGCAGATAACAGCTGCTTGCAAAATCACGGGCAGTCTCTGCTTTTCCACTGAATGTGGAAGCCTGGCTCTTTCCTTCATCAAGAAGACAAGAGTACTGATGCGCTTGACACGAGGTTGCGACATGTAATTCCCCACCTCCAAGCGGGAAAACGCAAAGCAAACGCACCCTCAACTTGAAATCGCCATTCGTCAACAGTGGGAAGTCTTCTCATCTACCAGTTCCTTCCCTGTTCATCGAGTGACGTCGAGTCGGCATGACGGATTCAGAACTCACAAAGTGGCACTTACCTCGGTGGTTATTTGCTTTCGATCAGGGTTGTCCAGTCTTCTCCAGAATGGGCCAGTGTGGTTGCAGGTTGTCATTCTAACCAAGCAGAAGCCACACTTTAGTCTATTGAAAGCCAAGATCAGCGGATCCAACAATTGGAATCAGGTGTGGCTCCTGCTAGATTGGAACGAAAAGCTGAAGATTGGACAACGCTGCTTGAGACCAATCAGCATATAGACATATTTGCTTATTAAATATAAAACATTGACTATATAGATGGCTGATTGCGGAAAATGTACACCTCTCATCACAGTTTGCATGCTAGCTTGTCGCTAACAAAAGACAGACACGGAGAGACGGCATTTTCTAACATTTTCGCCCCTGTTCACGGGTCAAACGTGCCCTGTTGGATAATGCTGTGTTTACAAACAGCAAAGAAGCACTAAGAATTCAAGTGGGAAGCAGAAAGAGTTGTGGGAGGCCTGCAGAGAAGCCTATGGCACATTCTGTTGACCCATTTACTTTCAGGTAGGTGTTTCCTTCCTTTTGTGCCAACTACCATAAAGTAGCTCCAGAAGCTGATAGTTACAATCCGTGCATTGGCCAGGAATCAAACGCAGGTCAACTGCTTGGAAGGCAGCTATGCTCACCTCTATACCACCAATGCCACGCTAGGCAATTCAACTCTGCTGAACAAAAGTTTAAGTATGTGCTCTTCTCATCAGCAGACCATAGGCAAGAGCCGAAGCGTAGCTCTGTCATGGTTTCTGTAGTGTGGTGGTTATCACGTTTGCCTAACACTCATCACCGTAAGATCAGGTCCTCCAGGAACAGCCGGAAAGCGACACCTTGGACAGAGCAGATTTCCTTCTTTTGTGCTTTTGTAGCAAAGCAGTTAACATTTGCTTACAAAATGAAAGGGAGTCTCTGGTTTTCAACAGAAAGTGGAAGCCTGGCTCTTTCGTTGCTCAATAAGACTCTGTGCGTGACTGGAAAATTTTCCCTAAAGTACTGGTCGCCAAGTTCACCTATCAGCAAGAGGTCTACGCCCGAAAAAGGCTGGGAGCGGTTTCCCTTCCATTGAGCTTTTGTAGCAAGGCAGATAACAGCTGCTTGCAAAATCACGGGCAGTCTCTGCTTTTCCACTGAATGTGGAAGCCTGGCTCTTTCCTTCATCAAGAAGACAAGAGTACTGATGCGCTTGACACGAGGTTGCGACATGTAATTCCCCACCTCCAAGCGGGAAAACGCAAAGCAAACGCACCCTCAACTTGAAATCGCCATTCGTCAACAGTGGGAAGTCTTCTCATCTACCAGTTCCTTCCCTGTTCATCGAGTGACGTCGAGTCGGCATGACGGATTCAGAACTCACAAAGTGGCACTTACCTCGGTGGTTATTTGCTTTCGATCAGGGTTGTCCAGTCTTCTCCAGAATGGGCCAGTGTGGTTGCAGGTTGTCATTCTAACCAAGCAGAAGCCACACTTTAGTCTATTGAAAGCCAAGATCAGCGGATCCAACAATTGGAATCAGGTGTGGCTCCTGCTAGATTGGAACGAAAAGCTGAAGATTGGACAACGCTGCTTGAGACCAATCAGCATATAGACATATTTGCTTATTAAATATAAAACATTGACTATATAGATGGCTGATTGCGGAAAATGTACACCTCTCATCACAGTTTGCATGCTAGCTTGTCGCTAACAAAAGACAGACACGGAGAGACGGCATTTTCTAACATTTTCGCCCCTGTTCACGGGTCAAACGTGCCCTGTTGGATAATGCTGTGTTTACAAACAGCAAAGAAGCACTAAGAATTCAAGTGGGAAGCAGAAAGAGTTGTGGGAGGCCTGCAGAGAAGCCTATGGCACATTCTGTTGACCCATTTACTTTCAGGTAGGTGTTTCCTTCCTTTTGTGCCAACTACCATAAAGTAGCTCCAGAAGCTGATAGTTACAATCCGTGCATTGGCCAGGAATCAAACGCAGGTCAACTGCTTGGAAGGCAGCTATGCTCACCTCTATACCACCAATGCCACGCTAGGCAATTCAACTCTGCTGAACAAAAGTTTAAGTATGTGCTCTTCTCATCAGCAGACCATAGGCAAGAGCCGAAGCGTAGCTCTGTCATGGTTTCTGTAGTGTGGTGGTTATCACGTTTGCCTAACACTCATCACCGTAAGATCAGGTCCTCCAGGAAAAGCTGGAAAGCTACACCTTGGACAGAGCAGATTTCCATCTTTTGTGCTTTTTTAGCAAAGCAGTTAACATTTGCTTACAAAATGAAAGGGAGTCTCTGGTTTTCCACAGAAAGTGGAAGCCTGGCTCTTTCGTTGCTCAATAAGACTCTGTGCGTGACTGGAAAATTTTCCCTAAAGTACTGGTCGCCAAGTTCACCTATCAGCAAGAGGTCTACGCCCGAAAAAGGCTGGGAGCGGTTTCCCTTCCATTGAGCTTTTGTAGCAAGGCAGATAACAGCTGCTTGCAAAATCACGGGCAGTCTCTGCTTTTCCACTGAATGTGGAAGCCTGGCTCTTTCCTTCATCAAGAAGACAAGAGTACTGATGCGCTTGACACGAGGTTGCGACTTGTAATTCCCCACCTCCAAGCGGGAAAACGCAAAGCAAACGCACCCTCAACTTGAAATCGCCATTCGTCAACAGTGGGAAGTCTTCTCATCTACCAGTTCCTTCCCTGTTCATCGAGTGACGTCGAGTCGGCATGACGGATTCAGAACTCACAAAGTGGCACTTACCTCGGTGGTTATTTGCTTTCGATCAGGGTTGTCCAGTCTTCTCCAGAATGGGCCAGTGTGGTTGCAGGTTGTCATTCTAACCAAGCAGAAGCCACACTTTAGTCTATTGAAAGCCAAGATCAGCGGATCCAACAATTGGAATCAGGTGTGGCTCCTGCTAGATTGGAACGAAAAGCTGAAGATTGGACAACGCTGCTTGAGACCAATCAGCATATAGACATATTTGCTTATTAAATATAAAACATTGACTATATAGATGGCTGATTGCGGAAAATGTACACCTCTCATCACAGTTTGCATGCTAGCTTGTCGCTAACAAAAGACAGACACGGAGAGACGGCATTTTCTAACATTTTCGCCCCTGTTCACGGGTCAAACGTGCCCTGTTGGATAATGCTGTGTTTACAAACAGCAAAGAAGCACTAAGAATTCAAGTGGGAAGCAGAAAGAGTTGTGGGAGGCCTGCAGAGAAGCCTATGGCACATTCTGTTGACCCATTTACTTTCAGGTAGGCGATTCCTTCCTTTTGTGCCAACTACCATAAAGCAGCTCCAGAGGCTCCGAGTTAGAATCCGTGCATTGGCCGGGAATCGAACCCGGGTCAACTGCTTGGAAGGCAGCTATGCTCACCTCTATACCACCAATGCCATGCTAGGCAATTCAACTCTGCTGAACAAAAGTTTAAGTATGTGCTCTTCTCATCAGCAGCCCATAGACAAGAGCCAAAGCGCAACTCTGTCATGGTTTCTGTAGTGTGGTGGTTATCACGTTTGCCTAACACTCATCACCGTAAGATCAGGTCCTCCAGGAAAAGCTGGAAAGCTACACCTTGGACAGAGCAGATTTCCATCTTTTGTGCTTTTTTAGCAAAGCAGTTAACATTTGCTTACAAAATGAAAGGGAGTCTCTGGTTTTCCACAGAAAGTGGAAGCCTGGCTCTTTCGTTGCTCAATAAGACTCTGTGCGTGACTGGAAAATTTTCCCTAAAGTACTGGTCGCCAAGTTCACCTATCAGCAAGAGGTCTACGCCCGAAAAAGGCTGGGAGCGGTTTCCCTTCCATTGAGCTTTTGTAGCAAGGCAGATAACAGCTGCTTGCAAAATCACGGGCAGTCTCTGCTTTTCCACTGAATGTGGAAGCCTGGCTCTTTCCTTCATCAAGAAGACAAGAGTACTGATGCGCTTGACACGAGGTTGCGACTTGTAATTCCCCACCTCCAAGCGGGAAAACGCAAAGCAAACGCACCCTCAACTTGAAATCGCCATTCGTCAACAGTGGGAAGTCTTCTCATCTACCAGTTCCTTCCCTGTTCATCGAGTGACGTCGAGTCGGCATGACGGATTCAGAACTCACAAAGTGGCACTTACCTCGGTGGTTATTTGCTTTCGATCAGGGTTGTCCAGTCTTCTCCAGAATGGGCCAGTGTGCTTGCAGGTTGTCATTCTAACCAAGCAGAAGCCACACTTTAGTCTATTGAAAGCCAAGATCAGCGGATCCAACAATTGGAATCAGGTGTGGCTCCTGCTAGATTGGAACGAAAAGCTGAAGATTGGACAACGCTGCTTGAGACCAATCAGCATATAGACATATTTGCTTATTAAATATAAAACATTGACTATATAGATGGCTGATTGCGGAAAATGTACACCTCTCATCACAGTTTGCATGCTAGCTTGTCGCTAACAAAAGACAGACACGGAGAGACGGCATTTTCTAACATTTTCGCCCCTGTTCACGGGTCAAACGTGCCCTGTTGGATAATGCTGTGTTTACAAACAGCAAAGAAGCACTAAGAATTCAAGTGGGAAGCAGAAAGAGTTGTGGGAGGCCTGCAGAGAAGCCTATGGCACATTCTGTTGACCCATTTACTTTCAGGTAGGTGTTTCCTTCCTTTTGTGCCAACTACCATAAAGTAGCTCCAGAAGCTCCTAGTTACAATCCGTGCATTGGCCAGGAATCAAACGCAGGTCAACTGCTTGGAAGGCAGCTATGCTCACCTCTATACCACCAATGCCACGCTAGGCAATTCAACTCTGCTGAACAAAAGTTTAAGTATGTGCTCTTCTCATCAGCAGACCATAGGCAAGAGCCGAAGCGTAGCTCTGTCATGGTTTCTGTAGTGTGGTGGTTATCACGTTTGCCTAACACTCATCACCGTAAGATCAGGTCCTCCAGGAACAGCCAGAAAGCGACACCTTGGACAGATCAGATTTCCTTCTTTTGTGCTTTTGTAGCAAAGCAGTTAACATTTGCTTACAAAAAGAAAGGGAGTCTCTGGTTTTCCACAGAAAGTGGAAGCCTGGCTCTTTCGTTGCTCAATAAGACTCTGTGCGTGACTGGAAAATTTTCCCTAAAGTACTGGTCGCCAAGTTCACCTATCAGCAAGAGGTCTACGCCCGAAAAAGGCTGGGAGCGGTTTCCCTTCCATTGAGCTTTTGTAGCAAGGCAGATAACAGCTGCTTGCAAAATCACGGGCAGTCTCTGCTTTTCCACTGAATGTGGAAGCCTGGCTCTTTCCTTCATCAAGAAGACAAGAGTACTGATGCGCTTGACACGAGGTTGCGACTTGTAATTCCCCACCTCCAAGCGGGAAAACGCAAAGCAAACGCACCCTCAACTTGAAATCGCCATTCGTCAACAGTGGGAAGTCTTCTCATCTACCAGTTCCTTCCCTGTTCATCGAGTGACGTCGAGTCGGCATGACGGATTCAGAACTCACAAAGTGGCACTTACCTCGGTGGTTATTTGCTTTCGATCAGGGTTGTCCAGTCTTCTCCAGAATGGGCCAGTGTGGTTGCAGGTTGTCATTCTAACCAAGCAGAAGCCACACTTTAGTCTATTGAAAGCCAAGATCAGCGGATCCAACAATTGGAATCAGGTGTGGCTCCTGCTAGATTGGAACGAAAAGCTGAAGATTGGACAACGCTGCTTGAGACCAATCAGCATATAGACATATTTGCTTATTAAATATAAAACATTGACTATATAGATGGCTGATTGCGGAAAATGTACACCTCTCATCACAGTTTGCATGCTAGCTTGTCGCTAACAAAAGACAGACACGGAGAGACGGCATTTTCTAACATTTTCGCCCCTGTTCACGGGTCAAACGTGCCCTGTTGGATAATGCTGTGTTTACAAACAGCAAAGAAGCACTAAGAATTCAAGTGGGAAGCAGAAAGAGTTGTGGGAGGCCTGCAGAGAAGCCTATGGCACATTCTGTTGACCCATTTACTTTCAGGTAGGTGATTCCTTCCTTTTGTGCCAACTACCATAAAGTAGCTCCAGAAGCTCCTAGTTACAATCCGTGCATTGGCCAGGAATCAAACGCAGGTCAACTACTTGGAAGGCAGCTATGCTCACCTCTATACCACCAATGCCATGCTAGGCAATTCAACTCTGCTGAACAAAAGTTTAAGTATGTGCTCTTCTCATCAGCAGACCATAGGCAAGAGCCGAAGCGCAGCTCTGTCATGGTTTCTGTAGTGTGGTGGTTATCACGTTTGACTAACACTCATCACCGTAAGAACAGGTCCTCCAGGAACAGCCGGAAAGCGACACCTTGGACAGAGCAGATTTCCTTCTTTTGTGCTTTTGTAGCAAAGCAGTTAACATTTGCTTACAAAATGAAAGGGAGTCTCTGGTTTTCCACAGAAAGTGGAAGCCTGGCTCTTTCGTTGCTCAATAAGACTCTGTGCGTGACTGGAAAATTTTCCCTAAAGTACTGGTCGCCAAGTTCACCTATCAGCAAGAGGTCTACGCCCGAAAAAGGCTGGGAGCGGTTTCCCTTCCATTGAGCTTTTGTAGCAAGGCAGATAACAGCTGCTTGCAAAATCACGGGCAGTCTCTGCTTTTCCACTGAATGTGGAAGCCTGGCTCTTTCCTTCATCAAGAAGACAAGAGTACTGATGCGCTTGACACGAGGTTGCGACTTGTAATTCCCCACCTCCAAGCGGGAAAACGCAAAGCAAACGCACCCTCAACTTGAAATCGCCATTCGTCAACAGTGGGAAGTCTTCTCATCTACCAGTTCCTTCCCTGTTCATCGAGTGACGTCGAGTCGGCATGACGGATTCAGAACTCACAAAGTGGCACTTACCTCGGTGGTTATTTGCTTTCGATCAGGGTTGTCCAGTCTTCTCCAGAATGGGCCAGTGTGGTTGCAGGTTGTCATTCTAACCAAGCAGAAGCCACACTTTAGTCTATTGAAAGCCAAGATCAGCGGATCCAACAATTGGAATCAGGTGTGGCTCCTGCTAGATTGGAACGAAAAGCTGAAGATTGGACAACGCTGCTTGAGACCAATCAGCATATAGACATATTTGCTTATTAAATATAAAACATTGACTATATAGATGGCTGACTTGCAGGAAAATGTACACCTCTCATCACAGTTTGCATGCTAGCTTGTCGCTAACAAAAGACAGTCACGGAGAGACGGCATTTTCTAACATTTTCGCCCCTGTTCACGGGTCAAACGTGCCCTGTTGGATAATGCTGTGTTTACAAACAGCAAAGAAGCACTAAGAATTCAAGTGGGAAGCAGAAAGAGTTGTGGGAGGCCTGCAGAGAAGCCTATGGCACATTCTGTTGACCCATTTACTTTCAGGTAGGTGATTCCTTCCTTTTGTGCCAACTACCATAAAGCAGCTCCAGAAGGCTCCTAGTTAGAATCCGTGCATTGGCCAGGGAATCGAACGCAGGGTCAACTGCTTGGAAGGCAGCTATGCTCACCTCTATACCACCAATGCCACTGCTAGGCAATTCAACTCTGCTGAACAAAAGTTTAAGTATGTGCTCTTCTCATCAGCAGCCCATAGACAAGAGCCGAAGCGCAGCTCTGTCATGGTTTCTGTAGTGTGGTGGTTATCACGTTTGCCTAACACTCATCACCGTAAGAATCAGGTCCTCCAGGAACAGCTGGAAAGCTACACCTTGGACAGAGCAGATTTCCATTCTTTTGTGCTTTTGTAGCAAAGCAGTTAACATTTGCTTACAAAATGAAAGGGAGTCTCTGGTTTTCCACAGAAAGTGGAAGCCTGGCTCTTTCGTTGCTCAATAAGACTCTGTGCGTGACTGGAAAATTTTCCCTAAAGTACTGGTCGCCAAGTTCACCTATCAGCAAGAGGTCTACGCCCGAAAAAGGCTGGGAGCGGTTTCCCTTCCATTGAGCTTTTGTAGCAAGGCAGATAACAGCTGCTTGCAAAATCACGGGCAGTCTCTGCTTTTCCACTGAATGTGGAAGCCTGGCTCTTTCCTTCATCAAGAAGACAAGAGTACTGATGCGCTTGACACGAGGTTGCGACTTGTAATTCCCCACCTCCAAGCGGGAAAACGCAAAGCAAACGCACCCTCAACTTGAAATCGCCATTCGTCAACAGTGGGAAGTCTTCTCATCTACCAGTTCCTTCCCTGTTCATCGAGTGACGTCGAGTCGGCATGACGGATTCAGAACTCACAAAGTGGCACTTACCTCGGTGGTTATTTGCTTTCGATCAGGGTTGTCCAGTCTTCTCCAGAATGGGCCAGTGTGGTTGCAGGTTGTCATTCTAACCAAGCAGAAGCCACACTTTAGTCTATTGAAAGCCAAGATCAGCGGATCCAACAATTGGAATCAGGTGTGGCTCCTGCTAGATTGGAACGAAAAGCTGAAGATTGGACAACGCTGCTTGAGACCAATCAGCATATAGACATATTTGCTTATTAAATATAAAACATTGACTATATAGATGGCTGATTGCGGAAAATGTACACCTCTCATCACAGTTTGCATGCTAGCTTGTCGCTAACAAAAGACAGACACGGAGAGACGGCATTTTCTAACATTTTCGCCCCTGTTCACGGGTCAAACGTGCCCTGTTGGATAATGCTGTGTTTACAAACAGCAAAGAAGCACTAAGAATTCAAGTGGGAAGCAGAAAGAGTTGTGGGAGGCCTGCAGAGAAGCCTATGGCACATTCTGTTGACCCATTTACTTTCAGGTAGGTGATTCCTTCCTTTTGTGCCAACTACCATAAAGTAGCTCCAGAAGCTCCTAGTTACAATCCGTGCATTGGCCAGGAATCAAACGCAGGTCAACTAGCTTGGAAGGCAGCTATGCTCACCTCTATACCACCAATGCCACGCTAGGCAATTCAACTCTGCTGAACAAAAGTTTAAGTATGTGCTCTTCTCATCAGCAGCCCATAGACAAGAGCCAAAGCGCAACTCTGTCATGGTTTCTGTAGTGTGGTGGTTATCACGTTTGCCTAACACTCATCACCGTAAGAATCAGGTCCTCCAGGAACAGCTGGAAAGCTACACCTTGGACAGAGCAGATTTCCATTCTTTTGTGCTTTTGTAGCAAAGCAGTTAACATTTGCTTACAAAATGAAAGGGAGTCTCTGGTTTTCCACAGAAAGTGGAAGCCTGGCTCTTTCGTTGCTCAATAAGACTCTGTGCGTGACTGGAAAATTTTCCCTAAAGTACTGGTCGCCAAGTTCACCTATCAGCAAGAGGTCTACGCCCGAAAAAGGCTGGGAGCGGTTTCCCTTCCATTGAGCTTTTGTAGCAAGGCAGATAACAGCTGCTTGCAAAATCACGGGCAGTCTCTGCTTTTCCACTGAATGTGGAAGCCTGGCTCTTTCCTTCATCAAGAAGACAAGAGTACTGATGCGCTTGACACGAGGTTGCGACTTGTAATTCCCCACCTCCAAGCGGGAAAACGCAAAGCAAACGCACCCTCAACTTGAAATCGCCATTCGTCAACAGTGGGAAGTCTTCTCATCTACCAGTTCCTTCCCTGTTCATCGAGTGACGTCGAGTCGGCATGACGGATTCAGAACTCACAAAGTGGCACTTACCTCGGTGGTTATTTGCTTTCGATCAGGGTTGTCCAGTCTTCTCCAGAATGGGCCAGTGTGGTTGCAGGTTGTCATTCTAACCAAGCAGAAGCCACACTTTAGTCTATTGAAAGCCAAGATCAGCGGATCCAACAATTGGAATCAGGTGTGGCTCCTGCTAGATTGGAACGAAAAGCTGAAGATTGGACAACGCTGCTTGAGACCAATCAGCATATAGACATATTTGCTTATTAAATATAAAACATTGACTATATAGATGGCTGATTGCGGAAAATGTACACCTCTCATCACAGTTTGCATGCTAGCTTGTCGCTAACAAAAGACAGACACGGAGAGACGGCATTTTCTAACATTTTCGCCCCTGTTCACGGGTCAAACGTGCCCTGTTGGATAATGCTGTTTACAAACAGCAAAGAAGCACTAAGAATTCAAGTGGGAAGCAGAAAGAGTTGTGGGAGGCCTGCAGAGAAGCCTATGGCACATTCTGTTGACCCATTTACTTTCAGGTAGGTGATTCCTTCCTTTTGTGCCAACTACCATAAAGCAGCTCCAGAGGCTCCGAGTTAGAATCCGTGCATTGGCCAGGGAATCGAACCCGGGTCAACTGCTTGGAAGGCAGCTATGCTCACCTCTATACCACCAATGCCACTGCTAGGCAATTCAACTCTGCTGAACAAAAGTTTAAGTATGTGCTCTTCTCATCAGCAGCCCATAGACAAGAGCCAAAGCGCAACTCTGTCATGGTTTCTGTAGTGTGGTGGTTATCACGTTTGCCTAACACTCATCACCGTAAGATCAGGTCCTCCAGGAAAAGCTGGAAAGCTACACCTTGGACAGAGCAGATTTCCATCTTTTGTGCTTTTTTAGCAAAGCAGTTAACATTTGCTTACAAAATGAAAGGGAGTCTCTGGTTTTCCACAGAAAGTGGAAGCCTGGCTCTTTCGTTGCTCAATAAGACTCTGTGCGTGACTGGAAAATTTTCCCTAAAGTACTGGTCGCCAAGTTCACCTATCAGCAAGAGGTCTACGCCCGAAAAAGGCTGGGAGCGGTTTCCCTTCCATTGAGCTTTTGTAGCAAGGCAGATAACAGCTGCTTGCAAAATCACGGGCAGTCTCTGCTTTTCCACTGAATGTGGAAGCCTGGCTCTTTCCTTCATCAAGAAGACAAGAGTACTGATGCGCTTGACACGAGGTTGCGACTTGTAATTCCCCACCTCCAAGCGGGAAAACGCAAAGCAAACGCACCCTCAACTTGAAATCGCCATTCGTCAACAGTGGGAAGTCTTCTCATCTACCAGTTCCTTCCCTGTTCATCGAGTGACGTCGAGTCGGCATGACGGATTCAGAACTCACAAAGTGGCACTTACCTCGGTGGTTATTTGCTTTCGATCAGGGTTGTCCAGTCTTCTCCAGAATGGGCCAGTGTGGTTGCAGGTTGTCATTCTAACCAAGCAGAAGCCACACTTTAGTCTATTGAAAGCCAAGATCAGCGGATCCAACAATTGGAATCAGGTGTGGCTCCTGCTAGATTGGAACGAAAAGCTGAAGATTGGACAACGCTGCTTGAGACCAATCAGCATATAGACATATTTGCTTATTAAATATAAAACATTGACTATATAGATGGCTGATTGCGGAAAATGTACACCTCTCATCACAGTTTGCATGCTAGCTTGTCGCTAACAAAAGACAGACACGGAGAGACGGCATTTTCTAACATTTTCGCCCCTGTTCACGGGTCAAACGTGCCCTGTTGGATAATGCTGTTTACAAACAGCAAAGAAGCACTAAGAATTCAAGTGGGAAGCAGAAAGAGTTGTGGGAGGCCTGCAGAGAAGCCTATGGCACATTCTGTTGACCCATTTACTTTCAGGTAGGTGATTCCTTCCTTTTGTGCCAACTACCATAAAGCAGCTCCAGAGGCTCCGAGTTAGAATCCGTGCATTGGCCAGGAATCGAACCCGGGTCAACTGCTTGGAAGGCAGCTATGCTCACCTCTATACCACCAATGCCATGCTAGGCAATTCAACTCTGCTGAACAAAAGTTTAAGTATGTGCTCTTCTCATCAGCAGCCCATAGACAAGAGCCAAAGCGCAACTCTGTCATGGTTTCTGTAGTGTGGTGGTTATCACGTTTGCCTAACACTCATCACCGTAAGATCAGGTCCTCCAGGAAAAGCTGGAAAGCTACACCTTGGACAGAGCAGATTTCCATCTTTTGTGCTTTTTTAGCAAAGCAGTTAACATTTGCTTACAAAATGAAAGGGAGTCTCTGGTTTTCCACAGAAAGTGGAAGCCTGGCTCTTTCGTTGCTCAATAAGACTCTGTGCGTGACTGGAAAATTTTCCCTAAAGTACTGGTCGCCAAGTTCACCTATCAGCAAGAGGTCTACGCCCGAAAAAGGCTGGGAGCGGTTTCCCTTCCATTGAGCTTTTGTAGCAAGGCAGATAACAGCTGCTTGCAAAATCACGGGCAGTCTCTGCTTTTCCACTGAATGTGGAAGCCTGGCTCTTTCCTTCATCAAGAAGACAAGAGTACTGATGCGCTTGACACGAGGTTGCGACTTGTAATTCCCCACCTCCAAGCGGGAAAACGCAAAGCAAACGCACCCTCAACTTGAAATCGCCATTCGTCAACAGTGGGAAGTCTTCTCATCTACCAGTTCCTTCCCTGTTCATCGAGTGACGTCGAGTCGGCATGACGGATTCAGAACTCACAAAGTGGACACTTACCTCGGTGGTTATTTGCTTTCGATCAGGGTTGTCCAGTCTTCTCCAGAATGGGCCAGTGTGGTTGCAGGTTGTCATTCTAACCAAGCAGAAGCCACACTTTAGTCTATTGAAAGCCAAGATCAGCGGATCCAACAATTGGAATCAGGTGTGGCTCCTGCTAGATTGGAACGAAAAGCTGAAGATTGGACAACGCTGCTTGAGACCAATCAGCATATAGACATATTTGCTTATTAAATATAAAACATTGACTATATAGATGGCTGATTGCGGAAAATGTACACCTCTCATCACAGTTTGCATGCTAGCTTGTCGCTAACAAAAGACAGACACGGAGAGACGGCATTTTCTAACATTTTCGCCCCTGTTCACGGGTCAAACGTGCCCTGTTGGATAATGCTGTGTTTACAAACAGCAAAGAAGCACTAAGAATTCAAGTGGGAAGCAGAAAGAGTTGTGGGAGGCCTGCAGAGAAGCCTATGGCACATTCTGTTGACCCATTTACTTTCAGGTAGGTGTTTCCTTCCTTTTGTGCCAACTACCATAAAGTAGCTCCAGAAGCTCCTAGTTACAATCCGTGCATTGGCCAGGAATCAAACGCAGGTCAACTACTTGGAAGGCAGCTATGCTCACCTCTATACCACCAATGCCATGCTAGGCAATTCAACTCTGCTGAACAAAAGTTTAAGTATGTGCTCTTCTCATCAGCAGACCATAGGCAAGAGCCGAAGCGTAGCTCTGTCATGGTTTCTGTAGTGTGGTGGTTATCACGTTTGCCTAACACTCATCACCGTAAGATCAGGTCCTCCAGGAACAGCCGGAAAGCGACACCTTGGACAGAGCAGATTTCCTTCTTTTGTGCTTTTGTAGCAAAGCAGTTAACATTTGCTTACAAAAGAAAGGGAGTCTCTGGTTTTCCACAGAAAGTGGAAGCCTGGCTCTTTCGTTGCTCAATAAGACTCTGTGCGTGACTGGAAAATTTTCCCTAAAGTACTGGTCGCCAAGTTCACCTATCAGCAAGAGGTCTACGCCCGAAAAAGGCTGGGAGCGGTTTCCCTTCCATTGAGCTTTTGTAGCAAGGCAGATAACAGCTGCTTGCAAAATCACGGGCAGTCTCTGCTTTTCCACTGAATGTGGAAGCCTGGCTCTTTCCTTCATCAAGAATACAAGAGTACTGATGCGCTTGACACGAGGTTGCGACTTGTAATTCCCCACCTCCAAGCGGGAAAACGCAAAGCAAACGCACCCTCAACTTGAAATCGCCATTCGTCAACAGTGGGAAGTCTTCTCATCTACCAGTTCCTTCCCTGTTCATCGAGTGACGTCGAGTCGGCATGACGGATTCAGAACTCACAAAGTGGCACTTACCTCGGTGGTTATTTGCTTTCGATCAGGATTGTCCAGTCTTCTCCAGAATGGGCCAGTGTGGTTGCAGGTTGTCATTCTAACCAAGCAGAAGCCACACTTTAGTCTATTGAAAGCCAAGATCAGCGGATCCAACAATTGGAATCAGGTGTGGCTCCTGCTAGATTGGAACGAAAAGCTGAAGATTGGACAACGCTGCTTGAGACCAATCAGCATATAGACATATTTGCTTATTAAATATAAAACATTGACTATATAGATGGCTGATTGCGGAAAATGTACACCTCTCATCACAGTTTGCATGCTAGCTTGTCGCTAACAAAAGACAGACACGGAGAGACGGCATTTTCTAACATTTTCGCCCCTGTTCACGGGTCAAACGTGCCCTGTTGGATAATGCTGTGTTTACAAACAGCAAAGAAGCACTAAGAATTCAAGTGGGAAGCAGAAAGAGTTGTGGGAGGCCTGCAGAGAAGCCTATGGCACATTCTGTTGACCCATTTACTTTCAGGTAGGTGTTTCCTTCCTTTTGTGCCAACTACCATAAAGTAGCTCCAGAAGCTCGATAGTTACAATCCGTGCATTGGCCAGGAATCAAACGCAGGTCAACTACTTGGAAGGCAGCTATGCTCACCTCTAAATCACCAATGCCACGCTAGGCAATTCAACTCTGCTGAACAAAAGTTTAAGTATGTGCTCTTCTCATCAGCAGACCATAGGCAAGAGCCGAAGCGCAGCTCTGTCATGGTTTCTGTAGTGTGGTGGTTATCATGTTTGCCTAACACTCATCACCGTAAGAATCAGGTCCTCCAGGAACAGCCGGAAAGCGACACCTTGGACAGAGCAGATTTCCTTCTTTTGTGCTTTTGTAGCAAAGCAGTTAACATTTGCTTACAAAATGAAAGGGAGTCTCTGGTTTTCCACAGAAAGTGGAAGCCTGGCTCTTTCGTTGCTCAATAAGACTCTGTGCGTGACTGGAAAATTTTCCCTAAAGTACTGGTCGCCAAGTTCACCTATCAGCAAGAGGTCTACGCCCGAAAAAGGCTGGGAGCGGTTTCCCTTCCATTGAGCTTTTGTAGCAAGGCAGATAACAGCTGCTTGCAAAATCACGGGCAGTCTCTGCTTTTCCACTGAATGTGGAAGCCTGGCTCTTTCCTTCATCAAGAAGACAAGAGTACTGATGCGCTTGACACGAGGTTGCGACATGTAATTCCCCACCTCCAAGCGGGAAAACGCAAAGCAAACGCACCCTCAACTTGAAATCGCCATTCGTCAACAGTGGGAAGTCTTCTCATCTACCAGTTCCTTCCCTGTTCATCGAGTGACGTCGAGTCGGCATGACGGATTCAGAACTCACAAAGTGGCACTTACCTCGGTGGTTATTTGCTTTCGATCAGGGTTGTCCAGTCTTCTCCAGAATGGGCCAGTGTGGTTGCAGGTTGTCATTCTAACCAAGCAGAAGCCACACTTTAGTCTATTGAAAGCCAAGATCAGCGGATCCAACAATTGGAATCAGGTGTGGCTCCTGCTAGATTGGAACGAAAAGCTGAAGATTGGACAACGCTGCTTGAGACCAATCAGCATATAGACATATTTGCTTATTAAATATAAAACATTGACTATATAGATGGCTGATTGCGGAAAATGTACACCTCTCATCACAGTTTGCATGCTAGCTTGTCGCTAACAAAAGACAGACACGGAGAGACGGCATTTTCTAACATTTTCGCCCCTGTTCACGGGTCAAACGTGCCCTGTTGGATAATGCTGTGTTTACAAACAGCAAAGAAGCACTAAGAATTCAAGTGGGAAGCAGAAAGAGTTGTGGGAGGCCTGCAGAGAAGCCTATGGCACATTCTGTTGACCCATTTACTTTCAGGTAGGTGATTCCTTCCTTTTGTGCCAACTACCATAAAGTAGCTCCAGAAGCTCCTAGTTACAATCCGTGCATTGGCCAGGAATCAAACGCAGGTCAACTACTTGGAAGGCAGCTATGCTCACCTCTATACCACCAATGCCATGCTAGGCAATTCAACTCTGCTGAACAAAAGTTTAAGTATGTGCTCTTCTCATCAGCAGACCATAGGCAAGAGCCGAAGCGCAGCTCTGTCATGGTTTCTGTAGTGTGGTGGTTATCACGTTTGCCTAACACTCATCACCGTAAGAACAGGTCCTCCAGGAACAGCCGGAAAGCTACACCTTGGACAGAGCAGATTTCCTTCTTTTGTGCTTTTGTAGCAAAGCAGTTAACATTTGCTTACAAAATGAAAGGGAGTCTCTGGTTTTCCACAGAAAGTGGAAGCCTGGCTCTTTCGTTGCTCAATAAGACTCTGTGCGTGACTGGAAAATTTTCCCTAAAGTACTGGTCGCCAAGTTCACCTATCAGCAAGAGGTCTACGCCCGAAAAAGGCTGGGAGCGGTTTCCCTTCCATTGAGCTTTTGTAGCAAGGCAGATAACAGCTGCTTGCAAAATCACGGGCAGTCTCTGCTTTTCCACTGAATGTGGAAGCCTGGCTCTTTCCTTCATCAAGAAGACAAGAGTACTGATGCGCTTGACACGAGGTTGCGACTTGTAATTCCCCACCTCCAAGCGGGAAAACGCAAAGCAAACGCACCCTCAACTTGAAATCGCCATTCGTCAACAGTGGGAAGTCTTCTCATCTACCAGTTCCTTCCCTGTTCATCGAGTGACGTCGAGTCGGCATGACGGATTCAGAACTCACAAAGTGGCACTTACCTCGGTGGTTATTTGCTTTCGATCAGGGTTGTCCAGTCTTCTCCAGAATGGGCCAGTGTGGTTGCAGGTTGTCATTCTAACCAAGCAGAAGCCACACTTTAGTCTATTGAAAGCCAAGATCAGCGGATCCAACAATTGGAATCAGGTGTGGCTCCTGCTAGATTGGAACGAAAAGCTGAAGATTGGACAACGCTGCTTGAGACCAATCAGCATATAGACATATTTGCTTATTAAATATAAAACATTGACTATATAGATGGCTGATTGCGGAAAATGTACACCTCTCATCACAGTTTGCATGCTAGCTTGTCGCTAACAAAAGACAGACACGGAGAGACGGCATTTTCTAACATTTTCGCCCCTGTTCACGGGTCAAACGTGCCCTGTTGGATAATGCTGTTTACAAACAGCAAAGAAGCACTAAGAATTCAAGTGGGAAGCAGAAAGAGTTGTGGGAGGCCTGCAGAGAAGCCTATGGCACATTCTGTTGACCCATTTACTTTCAGGTAGGTGATTCCTTCCTTTTGTGCCAACTACCATAAAGCAGCTCCAGAGGCTCCGAGTTAGAATCCGTGCATTGGCCGGGAATCGAACCCGGGTCAACTGCTTGGAAGGCAGCTATGCTCACCTCTATACCACCAATGCCATGCTAGGCAATTCAACTCTGCTGAACAAAAGTTTAAGTATGTGCTCTTCTCATCAGCAGCCCATAGACAAGAGCCAAAGCGCAACTCTGTCATGGTTTCTGTAGTGTGGTGGTTATCACGTTTGCCTAACACTCATCACCGTAAGATCAGGTCCTCCAGGAAAAGATGGAAAGCTACACCTTGGACAGAGCAGATTTCCATCTTTTGTGCTTTTTTAGCAAAGCAGTTAACATTTGCTTACAAAATGAAAGGGAGTCTCTGGTTTTCCACAGAAAGTGGAAGCCTGGCTCTTTCGTTGCTCAATAAGACTCTGTGCGTGACTGGAAAATTTTCCCTAAAGTACTGGTCGCCAAGTTCACCTATCAGCAAGAGGTCTACGCCCGAAAAAGGCTGGGAGCGGTTTCCCTTCCATTGAGCTTTTGTAGCAAGGCAGATAACAGCTGCTTGCAAAATCACGGGCAGTCTCTGCTTTTCCACTGAATGTGGAAGCCTGGCTCTTTCCTTCATCA
The DNA here is from genome assembly GCF_001660625.3 of Ictalurus punctatus. Classification (NCBI taxonomy): domain Eukaryota; kingdom Metazoa; phylum Chordata; class Actinopteri; order Siluriformes; family Ictaluridae; genus Ictalurus; species Ictalurus punctatus. The sequence goes on from NW_026521087.1 coordinate 37,733, forward strand.
AGAAGACAAGAGTACTGATGCGCTTGACACGAGGTTGCGACTTGTAATTCCCCACCTCCAAGCGGGAAAACGCAAAGCAAACGCACCCTCAACTTGAAATCGCCATTCGTCAACAGTGGGAAGTCTTCTCATCTACCAGTTCCTTCCCTGTTCATCGAGTGACGTCGAGTCGGCATGACGGATTCAGAACTCACAAAGTGGCACTTACCTCGGTGGTTATTTGCTTTCGATCAGGGTTGTCCAGTCTTCTCCAGAATGGGCCAGTGTGGTTGCAGGTTGTCATTCTAACCAAGCAGAAGCCACACTTTAGTCTATTGAAAGCCAAGATCAGCGGATCCAACAATTGGAATCAGGTGTGGCTCCTGCTAGATTGGAACGAAAAGCTGAAGATTGGACAACGCTGCTTGAGACCAATCAGCATATAGACATATTTGCTTATTAAATATAAAACATTGACTATATAGATGGCTGATTGCGGAAAATGTACACCTCTCATCACAGTTTGCATGCTAGCTTGTCGCTAACAAAAGACAGACACGGAGAGACGGCATTTTCTAACATTTTCGCCCCTGTTCACGGGTCAAACGTGCCCTGTTGGATAATGCTGTGTTTACAAACAGCAAAGAAGCACTAAGAATTCAAGTGGGAAGCAGAAAGAGTTGTGGGAGGCCTGCAGAGAAGCCTATGGCACATTCTGTTGACCCATTTACTTTCAGGTAGGTGTTTCCTTCCTTTTGTGCCAACTACCATAAAGTAGCTCCAGAAGCTGATAGTTACAATCCGTGCATTGGCCAGGAATCAAACGCAGGTCAACTACTTGGAAGGCAGCTATGCTCACCTCTAAACCACCAATGCCACGCTAGGCAATTCAACTCTGCTGAACAAAAGTTTAAGTATGTGCTCTTCTCATCAGCAGACCATAGGCAAGAGCCGAAGCGCAGCTCTGTCATGGTTTCTGTAGTGTGGTGGTTATCACGTTTGCCTAACACTCATCACCGTAAGAACAGGTCCTCCAGGAACAGCCGGAAAGCGACACCTTGGACAGAGCAGATTTCCTTCTTTTGTGCTTTTGTAGCAAAGCAGTTAACATTTGCTTACAAAATGAAAGGGAGTCTCTGGTTTTCCACAGAAAGTGGAAGCCTGGCTCTTTCGTTGCTCAATAAGACTCTGTGCGTGACTGGAAAATTTTCCCTAAAGTACTGGTCGCCAAGTTCACCTATCAGCAAGAGGTCTACGCCCGAAAAAGGCTGGGAGCGGTTTCCCTTCCATTGAGCTTTTGTAGCAAGGCAGATAACAGCTGCTTGCAAAATCACGGGCAGTCTCTGCTTTTCCACTGAATGTGGAAGCCTGGCTCTTTCCTTCATCAAGAAGACAAGAGTACTGATGCGCTTGACACGAGGTTGCGACATGTAATTCCCCACCTCCAAGCGGGAAAACGCAAAGCAAACGCACCCTCAACTTGAAATCGCCATTCGTCAACAGTGGGAAGTCTTCTCATCTACCAGTTCCTTCCCTGTTCATCGAGTGACGTCGAGTCGGCATGACGGATTCAGAACTCACAAAGTGGCACTTACCTCGGTGGTTATTTGCTTTCGATCAGGGTTGTCCAGTCTTCTCCAGAATGGGCCAGTGTGGTTGCAGGTTGTCATTCTAACCAAGCAGAAGCCACACTTTAGTCTATTGAAAGCCAAGATCAGCGGATCCAACAATTGGAATCAGGTGTGGCTCCTGCTAGATTGGAACGAAAAGCTGAAGATTGGACAACGCTGCTTGAGACCAATCAGCATATAGACATATTTGCTTATTAAATATAAAACATTGACTATATAGATGGCTGATTGCGGAAAATGTACACCTCTCATCACAGTTTGCATGCTAGCTTGTCGCTAACAAAAGACAGACACGGAGAGACGGCATTTTCTAACATTTTCGCCCCTGTTCACGGGTCAAACGTGCCCTGTTGGATAATGCTGTTTACAAACAGCAAAGAAGCACTAAGAATTCAAGTGGGAAGCAGAAAGAGTTGTGGGAGGCCTGCAGAGAAGCCTATGGCACATTCTGTTGACCCATTTACTTTCAGGTAGGTGATTCCTTCCTTTTGTGCCAACTACCATAAAGCAGCTCCAGAGGCTCCGAGTTAGAATCCGTGCATTGGCCGGGAATCGAACCCGGGTCAACTACTTGGAAGGCAGCTATGCTCACCTCTATACCACCAATGCCATGCTAGGCAATTCAACTCTGCTGAACAAAAGTTTAAGTATGTGCTCTTCTCATCAGCAGCCCATAGACAAGAGCCAAAGCGCAACTCTGTCATGGTTTCTGTAGTGTGGTGGTTATCACGTTTGCCTAACACTCATCACCGTAAGATCAGGTCCTCCAGGAAAAGCTGGAAAGCTACACCTTGGACAGAGCAGATTTCCATCTTTTGTGCTTTTTTAGCAAAGCAGTTAACATTTGCTTACAAAATGAAAGGGAGTCTCTGGTTTTCCACAGAAAGTGGAAGCCTGGCTCTTTCGTTGCTCAATAAGACTCTGTGCGTGACTGGAAAATTTTCCCTAAAGTACTGGTCGCCAAGTTCACCTATCAGCAAGAGGTCTACGCCCGAAAAAGGCTGGGAGCGGTTTCCCTTCCATTGAGCTTTTGTAGCAAGGCAGATAACAGCTGCTTGCAAAATCACGGGCAGTCTCTGCTTTTCCACTGAATGTGGAAGCCTGGCTCTTTCCTTCATCAAGAAGACAAGAGTACTGATGCGCTTGACACGAGGTTGCGACTTGTAATTCCCCACCTCCAAGCGGGAAAACGCAAAGCAAACGCACCCTCAACTTGAAATCGCCATTCGTCAACAGTGGGAAGTCTTCTCATCTACCAGTTCCTTCCCTGTTCATCGAGTGACGTCGAGTCGGCATGACGGATTCAGAACTCACAAAGTGGCACTTACCTCGGTGGTTATTTGCTTTCGATCAGGGTTGTCCAGTCTTCTCCAGAATGGGCCAGTGTGGTTGCAGGTTGTCATTCTAACCAAGCAGAAGCCACACTTTAGTCTATTGAAAGCCAAGATCAGCGGATCCAACAATTGGAATCAGGTGTGGCTCCTGCTAGATTGGAACGAAAAGCTGAAGATTGGACAACGCTGCTTGAGACCAATCAGCATATAGACATATTTGCTTATTAAATATAAAACATTGACTATATAGATGGCTGATTGCGGAAAATGTACACCTCTCATCACAGTTTGCATGCTAGCTTGTCGCTAACAAAAGACAGACACGGAGAGACGGCATTTTCTAACATTTTCGCCCCTGTTCACGGGTCAAACGTGCCCTGTTGGATAATGCTGTTTACAAACAGCAAAGAAGCACTAAGAATTCAAGTGGGAAGCAGAAAGAGTTGTGGGAGGCCTGCAGAGAAGCCTATGGCACATTCTGTTGACCCATTTACTTTCAGGTAGGTGTTTCCTTCCTTTTGTGCCAACTACCATAAAGTAGCTCCAGAAGCTGATAGTTACAATCCGTGCATTGGCCAGGAATCAAACGCAGGTCAACTACTTGGAAGGCAGCTATGCTCACCTCTAAACCACCAATGCCACGCTAGGCAATTCAACTCTGCTGAACAAAAGTTTAAGTATGTGCTCTTCTCATCAGCAGACCATAGGAGCCACAAGAGCCGAAGCGCAGCTCTGTCATGGTTTCTGTAGTGTGGTGGTTATCACGTTTGCCTAACACTCATCACCGTAAGAACAGGTCCTCCAGGAACAGCCGGAAAGCGACACCTTGGACAGAGCAGATTTCCTTCTTTTGTGCTTTTGTAGCAAAGCAGTTAACATTTGCTTACAAAATGAAAGGGAGTCTCTGGTTTTCCACAGAAAGTGGAAGCCTGGCTCTTTCGTTGCTCAATAAGACTCTGTGCGTGACTGGAAAATTTTCCCTAAAGTACTGGTCGCCAAGTTCACCTATCAGCAAGAGGTCTACGCCCGAAAAAGGCTGGGAGCGGTTTCCCTTCCATTGAGCTTTTGTAGCAAGGCAGATAACAGCTGCTTGCAAAATCACGGGCAGTCTCTGCTTTTCCACTGAATGTGGAAGCCTGGCTCTTTCCTTCATCAAGAAGACAAGAGTACTGATGCGCTTGACACGAGGTTGCGACTTGTAATTCCCCACCTCCAAGCGGGAAAACGCAAAGCAAACGCACCCTCAACTTGAAATCGCCATTCGTCAACAGTGGGAAGTCTTCTCATCTACCAGTTCCTTCCCTGTTCATCGAGTGACGTCGAGTCGGCATGACGGATTCAGAACTCACAAAGTGGCACTTACCTCGGTGGTTATTTGCTTTCGATCAGGGTTGTCCAGTCTTCTCCAGAATGGGCCAGTGTGGTTGCAGGTTGTCATTCTAACCAAGCAGAAGCCACACTTTAGTCTATTGAAAGCCAAGATCAGCGGATCCAACAATTGGAATCAGGTGTGGCTCCTGCTAGATTGGAACGAAAAGCTGAAGATTGGACAACGCTGCTTGAGACCAATCAGCATATAGACATATTTGCTTATTAAATATAAAACATTGACTATATAGATGGCTGACTGCGGAAAATGTACACCTCTCATCACAGTTTGCATGCTAGCTTGTCGCTAACAAAAGACAGTCACGGAGAGACGGCATTTTCTAACATTTTCGCCCCTGTTCACGGGTCAAACGTGCCCTGTTGGATAATGCTGTGTTTACAAACAGCAAAGAAGCACTAAGAATTCAAGTGGGAAGCAGAAAGAGTTGTGGGAGGCCTGCAGAGAAGCCTATGGCACATTCTGTTGACCCATTTACTTTCAGGTAGGTGTTTCCTTCCTTTTGTGCCAACTACCATAAAGTAGCTCCAGAAGCTCCTAGTTACAATCCGTGCATTGGCCAGGAATCAAACGCAGGTCAACTGCTTGGAAGGCAGCTATGCTCACCTCTATACCACCAATGCCACCCTAGGCAGTTCAACTCTGCTGAACAAAAGTTTAAGTATGTGCTCTTCTCATCAGCAGCCCATAGACAAGAGCCAAAGCGCAACTCTGTCATGGTTTCTGTAGTGTGGTGGTTATCACGTTTGCCTGACACTCATCACCGTAAGATCAGGTCCTCCAGGAAAAGCTGGAAAGCTACACCTTGGACAGAGCAGATTTCCATCTTTTGTGCTTTTTTAGCAAAGCAGTTAACATTTGCTTACAAAATGAAAGGGAGTCTCTGGTTTTCAACAGAAAGTGGAAGCCTGGCTCTTTCGTTGCTCAATAAGACTCTGTGCGTGACTGGAAAATTTTCCCTAAAGTACTGGTCGCCAAGTTCACCTATCAGCAAGAGGTCTACGCCCGAAAAAGGCTGGGAGCGGTTTCCCTTCCATTGAGCTTTTGTAGCAAGGCAGATAACAGCTGCTTGCAAAATCACGGGCAGTCTCTGCTTTTCCACTGAATGTGGAAGCCTGGCTCTTTCCTTCATCAAGAAGACAAGAGTACTGATGCGCTTGACACGAGGTTGCGACTTGTAATTCCCCACCTCCAAGCGGGAAAACGCAAAGCAAACGCACCCTCAACTTGAAATCGCCATTCGTCAACAGTGGGAAGTCTTCTCATCTACCAGTTCCTTCCCTGTTCATCGAGTGACGTCGAGTCGGCATGACGGATTCAGAACTCACAAAGTGGCACTTACCTCGGTGGTTATTTGCTTTCGATCAGGGTTGTCCAGTCTTCTCCAGAATGGGCCAGTGTGGTTGCAGGTTGTCATTCTAACCAAGCAGAAGCCACACTTTAGTCTATTGAAAGCCAAGATCAGCGGATCCAACAATTGGAATCAGGTGTGGCTCCTGCTAGATTGGAACGAAAAGCTGAAGATTGGACAACGCTGCTTGAGACCAATCAGCATATAGACATATTTGCTTATTAAATATAAAACATTGACTATATAGATGGCTGACTGCGGAAAATGTACACCTCTCATCACAGTTTGCATGCTAGCTTGTCGCTAACAAAAGACAGTCACGGAGAGACGGCATTTTCTAACATTTTCGCCCCTGTTCACGGGTCAAACGTGCCCTGTTGGATAATGCTGTGTTTACAAACAGCAAAGAAGCACTAAGAATTCAAGTGGGAAGCAGAAAGAGTTGTGGGAGGCCTGCAGAGAAGCCTATGGCACATTCTGTTGACCCATTTACTTTCAGGTAGGTGTTTCCTTCCTTTTGTGCCAACTACCATAAAGTAGCTCCAGAAGCTCCTAGTTACAATCCGTGCATTGGCCAGGAATCAAACGCAGGTCAACTGCTTGGAAGGCAGCTATGCTCACCTCTATACCACCAATGCCACGCTAGGCAATTCAACTCTGCTGAACAAAAGTTTAAGTATGTGCTCTTCTCATCAGCAGACCATAGGCAAGAGCCGAAGCGCAGCTCTGTCATGGTTTCTGTAGTGTGGTGGTTATCACGTTTGCCTAACACTCATCACCGTAAGATCAGGTCCTCCAGGAACAGCCGGAAAGCGACACCTTGGACAGAGCAGATTTCCTTCTTTTGCGCTTTTGTAGCAAAGCAGTTAACATTTGCTTACAAAAAGAAAGGGAGTCTCTGGTTTTCCACAGAAAGTGGAAGCCTGGCTCTTTCGTTGCTCAATAAGACTCTGTGCGTGACTGGAAAATTTTCCCTAAAGTACTGGTCGCCAAGTTCACCTATCAGCAAGAGGTCTACGCCCGAAAAAGGCTGGGAGCGGTTTCCCTTCCATTGAGCTTTTGTAGCAAGGCAGATAACAGCTGCTTGCAAAATCACGGGCAGTCTCTGCTTTTCCACTGAATGTGGAAGCCTGGCTCTTTCCTTCATCAAGAATACAAGAGTACTGATGCGCTTGACACGAGGTTGCGACATGTAATTCCCCACCTCCAAGCGGGAAAACGCAAAGCAAACGCACCCTCAACTTGAAATCGCCATTCGTCAACAGTGGGAAGTCTTCTCATCTACCAGTTCCTTCCCTGTTCATCGAGTGACGTCGAGTCGGCATGACGGATTCAGAACTCACAAAGTGGCACTTACCTCGGTGGTTATTTGCTTTCGATCAGGGTTGTCCAGTCTTCTCCAGAATGGGCCAGTGTGGTTGCAGGTTGTCATTCTAACCAAGCAGAAGCCACACTTTAGTCTATTGAAAGCCAAGATCAGCGGATCCAACAATTGGAATCAGGTGTGGCTCCTGCTAGATTGGAACGAAAAGCTGAAGATTGGACAACGCTGCTTGAGACCAATCAGCATATAGACATATTTGCTTATTAAATATAAAACATTGACTATATAGATGGCTGATTGCGGAAAATGTACACCTCTCATCACAGTTTGCATGCTAGCTTGTCGCTAACAAAAGACAGACACGGAGAGACGGCATTTTCTAACATTTTCGCCCCTGTTCACGGGTCAAACGTGCCCTGTTGGATAATGCTGTGTTTACAAACAGCAAAGAAGCACTAAGAATTCAAGTGGGAAGCAGAAAGAGTTGTGGGAGGCCTGCAGAGAAGCCTATGGCACATTCTGTTGACCCATTTACTTTCAGGTAGGTGTTTCCTTCCTTTTGTGCCAACTACCATAAAGTAGCTCCAGAAGCTGATAGTTACAATCCGTGCATTGGCCAGGAATCAAACGCAGGTCAACTACTTGGAAGGCAGCTATGCTCACCTCTAAACCACCAATGCCACGCTAGGCAATTCAACTCTGCTGAACAAAAGTTTAAGTATGTGCTCTTCTCATCAGCAGCCCATAGACAAGAGCCAAAGCGCAACTCTGTCATGGTTTCTGTAGTGTGGTGGTTATCACGTTTGCCTGACACTCATCACCGTAAGATCAGGTCCTCCAGGAAAAGCTGGAAAGCTACACCTTGGACAGAGCAGATTTCCATCTTTTGTGCTTTTTTAGCAAAGCAGTTAACATTTGCTTACAAAATGAAAGGGAGTCTCTGGTTTTCAACAGAAAGTGGAAGCCTGGCTCTTTCGTTGCTCAATAAGACTCTGTGCGTGACTGGAAAATTTTCCCTAAAGTACTGGTCGCCAAGTTCACCTATCAGCAAGAGGTCTACGCCCGAAAAAGGCTGGGAGCGGTTTCCCTTCCATTGAGCTTTTGTAGCAAGGCAGATAACAGCTGCTTGCAAAATCACGGGCAGTCTCTGCTTTTCCACTGAATGTGGAAGCCTGGCTCTTTCCTTCATCAAGAAGACAAGAGTACTGATGCGCTTGACACGAGGTTGCGACTTGTAATTCCCCACCTCCAAGCGGGAAAACGCAAAGCAAACGCACCCTCAACTTGAAATCGCCATTCGTCAACAGTGGGAAGTCTTCTCATCTACCAGTTCCTTCCCTGTTCATCGAGTGACGTCGAGTCGGCATGACGGATTCAGAACTCACAAAGTGGCACTTACCTCGGTGGTTATTTGCTTTCGATCAGGGTTGTCCAGTCTTCTCCAGAATGGGCCAGTGTGGTTGCAGGTTGTCATTCTAACCAAGCAGAAGCCACACTTTAGTCTATTGAAAGCCAAGATCAGCGGATCCAACAATTGGAATCAGGTGTGGCTCCTGCTAGATTGGAACGAAAAGCTGAAGATTGGACAACGCTGCTTGAGACCAATCAGCATATAGACATATTTGCTTATTAAATATAAAACATTGACTATATAGATGGCTGACTGCGGAAAATGTACACCTCTCATCACAGTTTGCATGCTAGCTTGTCGCTAACAAAAGACAGTCACGGAGAGACGGCATTTTCTAACATTTTCGCCCCTGTTCACGGGTCAAACGTGCCCTGTTGGATAATGCTGTGTTTACAAACAGCAAAGAAGCACTAAGAATTCAAGTGGGAAGCAGAAAGAGTTGTGGGAGGCCTGCAGAGAAGCCTATGGCACATTCTGTTGACCCATTTACTTTCAGGTAGGTGTTTCCTTCCTTTTGTGCCAACTACCATAAAGTAGCTCCAGAAGCTCCTAGTTACAATCCGTGCATTGGCCAGGAATCAAACGCAGGTCAACTGCTTGGAAGGCAGCTATGCTCACCTCTATACCACCAATGCCACGCTAGGCAATTCAACTCTGCTGAACAAAAGTTTAAGTATGTGCTCTTCTCATCAGCAGACCATAGGCAAGAGCCGAAGCGTAGCTCTGTCATGGTTTCTGTAGTGTGGTGGTTATCACGTTTGCCTAACACTCATCACCGTAAGATCAGGTCCTCCAGGAACAGCCGGAAAGCGACACCTTGGACAGAGCAGATTTCCTTCTTTTGTGCTTTTGTAGCAAAGCAGTTAACATTTGCTTACAAAAAGAAAGGGAGTCTCTGGTTTTCCACAGAAAGTGGAAGCCTGGCTCTTTCGTTGCTCAATAAGACTCTGTGCGTGACTTGAAAATTTTCCCTAAAGTACTGGTCGCCAAGTTCACCTATCAGCAAGAGGTCTACGCCCGAAAAAGGCTGGGAGCGGTTTCCCTTCCATTGAGCTTTTGTAGCAAGGCAGATAACAGCTGCTTGCAAAATCACGGGCAGTCTCTGCTTTTCCACTGAATGTGGAAGCCTGGCTCTTTCCTTCATCAAGAATACAAGAGTACTGATGCGCTTGACACGAGGTTGCGACATGTAATTCCCCACCTCCAAGCGGGAAAACGCAAAGCAAACGCACCCTCAACTTGAAATCGCCATTCGTCAACAGTGGGAAGTCTTCTCATCTACCAGTTCCTTCCCTGTTCATCGAGTGACGTCGAGTCGGCATGACGGATTCAGAACTCACAAAGTGGCACTTACCTCGGTGGTTATTTGCTTTCGATCAGGGTTGTCCAGTCTTCTCCAGAATGGGCCAGTGTGGTTGCAGGTTGTCATTCTAACCAAGCAGAAGCCACACTTTAGTCTATTGAAAGCCAAGATCAGCGGATCCAACAATTGGAATCAGGTGTGGCTCCTGCTAGATTGGAACGAAAAGCTGAAGATTGGACAACGCTGCTTGAGACCAATCAGCATATAGACATATTTGCTTATTAAATATAAAACATTGACTATATAGATGGCTGATTGCGGAAAATGTACACCTCTCATCACAGTTTGCATGCTAGCTTGTCGCTAACAAAAGACAGACACGGAGAGACGGCATTTTCTAACATTTTCGCCCCTGTTCACGGGTCAAACGTGCCCTGTTGGATAATGCTGTGTTTACAAACAGCAAAGAAGCACTAAGAATTCAAGTGGGAAGCAGAAAGAGTTGTGGGAGGCCTGCAGAGAAGCCTATGGCACATTCTGTTGACCCATTTACTTTCAGGTAGGTGATTCCTTCCTTTTGTGCCAACTACCATAAAGTAGCTCCAGAAGCTCCTAGTTACAATCCGTGCATTGGCCAGGAATCAAACGCAGGTCAACTACTTGGAAGGCAGCTATGCTCACCTCTATACCACCAATGCCATGCTAGGCAATTCAACTCTGCTGAACAAAAGTTTAAGTATGTGCTCTTCTCATCAGCAGACCATAGGAGCCACAAGAGCCGAAGCGCAGCTCTGTCATGGTTTCTGTAGTGTGGTGGTTATCACGTTTGCCTAACACTCATCACCGTAAGAACAGGTCCTCCAGGAACAGCCGGAAAGCGACACCTTGGACAGAGCAGATTTCCTTCTTTTGTGCTTTTGTAGCAAAGCAGTTAACATTTGCTTACAAAATGAAAGGGAGTCTCTGGTTTTCCACAGAAAGTGGAAGCCTGGCTCTTTCGTTGCTCAATAAGACTCTGTGCGTGACTGGAAAATTTTCCCTAAAGTACTGCTCGCCAAGTTCACCTATCAGCAAGAGGTCTACGCCCGAAAAAGGCTGGGAGCGGTTTCCCTTCCATTGAGCTTTTGTAGCAAGGCAGATAACAGCTGCTTGCAAAATCACGGGCAGTCTCTGCTTTTCCACTGAATGTGGAAGCCTGGCTCTTTCCTTCATCAAGAAGACAAGAGTACTGATGCGCTTGACACGAGGTTGCGACTTGTAATTCCCCACCTCCAAGCGGGAAAACGCAAAGCAAACGCACCCTCAACTTGAAATCGCCATTCGTCAACAGTGGGAAGTCTTCTCATCTACCAGTTCCTTCCCTGTTCATCGAGTGACGTCGAGTCGGCATGACGGATTCAGAACTCACAAAGTGGCACTTACCTCGGTGGTTATTTGCTTTCGATCAGGGTTGTCCAGTCTTCTCCAGAATGGGCCAGTGTGGTTGCAGGTTGTCATTCTAACCAAGCAGAAGCCACACTTTAGTCTATTGAAAGCCAAGATCAGCGGATCCAACAATTGGAATCAGGTGTGGCTCCTGCTAGATTGGAACGAAAAGCTGAAGATTGGACAACGCTGCTTGAGACCAATCAGCATATAGACATATTTGCTTATTAAATATAAAACATTGACTATATAGATGGCTGACTGCGGAAAATGTACACCTCTCATCACAGTTTGCATGCTAGCTTGTCGCTAACAAAAGACAGTCACGGAGAGACGGCATTTTCTAACATTTTCGCCCCTGTTCACGGGTCAAACGTGCCCTGTTGGATAATGCTGTGTTTACAAACAGCAAAGAAGCACTAAGAATTCAAGTGGGAAGCAGAAAGAGTTGTGGGAGGCCTGCAGAGAAGCCTATGGCACATTCTGTTGACCCATTTACTTTCAGGTAGGTGTTTCCTTCCTTTTGTGCCAACTACCATAAAGTACCTCCAGAAGCTCCTAGTTACAATCCGTGCATTGGCCAGGAATCAAACGCAGGTCAACTGCTTGGAAGGCAGCTATGCTCACCTCTATACCACCAATGCCACGCTAGGCAATTCAACTCTGCTGAACAAAAGTTTAAGTATGTGCTCTTCTCATCAGCAGACCATAGGCAAGAGCCGAAGCGTAGCTCTGTCATGGTTTCTGTAGTGTGGTGGTTATCACGTTTGCCTAACACTCATCACCGTAAGATCAGATCCTCCAGGAACAGCCGGAAAGCGACACCTTGGACAGAGCAGATTTCCTTCTTTTGTGCTTTTGTAGCAAAGCAGTTAACATTTGCTTACAAAAAGAAAGGGAGTCTCTGGTTTTCCACAGAAAGTGGAAGCCTGGCTCTTTCGTTGCTCAATAAGACTCTGTGCGTGACTGGAAAATTTTCCCTAAAGTACTGGTCGCCAAGTTCACCTATCAGCAAGAGGTCTACGCCCGAAAAAGGCTGGGAGCGGTTTCCCTTCCATTGAGCTTTTGTAGCAAGGCAGATAACAGCTGCTTGCAAAATCACGGGCAGTCTCTGCTTTTCCACTGAATGTGGAAGCCTGGCTCTTTCCTTCATCAAGAATACAAGAGTACTGATGCGCTTGACACGAGGTTGCGACATGTAATTCCCCACCTCCAAGCGGGAAAACGCAAAGCAAACGCACCCTCAACTTGAAATCGCCATTCGTCAACAGTGGGAAGTCTTCTCATCTACCAGTTCCTTCCCTGTTCATCGAGTGACGTCGAGTCGGCATGACGGATTCAGAACTCACAAAGTGGCACTTACCTCGGTGGTTATTTGCTTTCGATCAGGGTTGTCCAGTCTTCTCCAGAATGGGCCAGTGTGGTTGCAGGTTGTCATTCTAACCAAGCAGAAGCCACACTTTAGTCTATTGAAAGCCAAGATCAGCGGATCCAACAATTGGAATCAGGTGTGGCTCCTGCTAGATTGGAACGAAAAGCTGAAGATTGGACAACGCTGCTTGAGACCAATCAGCATATAGACATATTTGCTTATTAAATATAAAACATTGACTATATAGATGGCTGATTGCGGAAAATGTACACCTCTCATCACAGTTTGCATGCTAGCTTGTCGCTAACAAAAGACAGACACGGAGAGACGGCATTTTCTAACATTTTCGCCCCTGTTCACGGGTCAAACGTGCCCTGTTGGATAATGCTGTGTTTACAAACAGCAAAGAAGCACTAAGAATTCAAGTGGGAAGCAGAAAGAGTTGTGGGAGGCCTGCAGAGAAGCCTATGGCACATTCTGTTGACCCATTTACTTTCAGGTAGGTGTTTCCTTCCTTTTGTGCCAACTACCATAAAGTAGCTCCAGAAGCTCCTAGTTACAATCCGTGCATTGGCCAGGAATCAAACGCAGGTCAACTGCTTGGAAGGCAGCTATGCTCACCTCTATACCACCAATGCCACGCTAGGCAATTCAACTCTGCTGAACAAAAGTTTAAGTATGTGCTCTTCTCATCAGCAGACCATAGGCAAGAGCCGAAGCGCAGCTCTGTCATGGTTTCTGTAGTGTGGTGGTTATCACGTTTGCCTAACACTCATCACCGTAAGATCAGGTCCTCCAGGAACAGCCGGAAAGCGACACCTTGGACAGAGCAGATTTCCTTCTTTTGCGCTTTTGTAGCAAAGCAGTTAACATTTGCTTACAAAAAGAAAGGGAGTCTCTGGTTTTCCACAGAAAGTGGAAGCCTGGCTCTTTCGTTGCTCAATAAGACTCTGTGCGTGACTGGAAAATTTTCCCTAAAGTACTGGTCGCCAAGTTCACCTATCAGCAAGAGGTCTACGCCCGAAAAAGGCTGGGAGCGGTTTCCCTTCCATTGAGCTTTTGTAGCAAGGCAGATAACAGCTGCTTGCAAAATCACGGGCAGTCTCTGCTTTTCCACTGAATGTGGAAGCCTGGCTCTTTCCTTCATCAAGAATACAAGAGTACTGATGCGCTTGACACGAGGTTGCGACATGTAATTCCCCACCTCCAAGCGGGAAAACGCAAAGCAAAGCACCCTCAACTTGAAATCGCCATTCGTCAACAGTGGGAAGTCTTCTCATCTACCAGTTCCTTCCCTGTTCATCGAGTGACGTCGAGTCGGCATGACGGATTCAGAACTCACAAAGTGGCACTTACCTCGGTGGTTATTTGCTTTCGATCAGGGTTGTCCAGTCTTCTCCAGAATGGGCCAGTGTGGTTGCAGGTTGTCATTCTAACCAAGCAGAAGCCACACTTTAGTCTATTGAAAGCCAAGATCAGCGGATCCAACAATTGGAATCAGGTGTGGCTCCTGCTAGATTGGAACGAAAAGCTGAAGATTGGACAACGCTGCTTGAGACCAATCAGCATATAGACATATTTGCTTATTAAATATAAAACATTGACTATATAGATGGCTGATTGCGGAAAATGTACACCTCTCATCACAGTTTGCATGCTAGCTTGTCGCTAACAAAAGACAGACACGGAGAGACGGCATTTTCTAACATTTTCGCCCCTGTTCACGGGTCAAACGTGCCCTGTTGGATAATGCTGTGTTTACAAACAGCAAAGAAGCACTAAGAATTCAAGTGGGAAGCAGAAAGAGTTGTGGGAGGCCTGCAGAGAAGCCTATGGCACATTCTGTTGACCCATTTACTTTCAGGTAGGTGTTTCCTTCCTTTTGTGCCAACTACCATAAAGTAGCTCCAGAAGCTGATAGTTACAATCCGTGCATTGGCCAGGAATCAAACGCAGGTCAACTACTTGGAAGGCAGCTATGCTCACCTCTAAACCACCAATGCCACGCTAGGCAATTCAACTCTGCTGAACAAAAGTTTAAGTATGTGCTCTTCTCATCAGCAGACCATAGGCAAGAGCCGAAGCGCAGCTCTGTCATGCTTTCTGTAGTGTGGTGGTTATCACGTTTGCCTAACACTCATCACCGTAAGAACAGGTCCTCCAGGAACAGCCGGAAAGCGACACCTTGGACAGAGCAGATTTCCTTCTTTTGTGCTTTTGTAGCAAAGCAGTTAACATTTGCTTACAAAATGAAAGGGAGTCTCTGGTTTTCCACAGAAAGTGGAAGCCTGGCTCTTTCGTTGCTCAATAAGACTCTGTGCGTGACTGGAAAATTTTCCCTAAAGTACTGGTCGCCAAGTTCACCTATCAGCAAGAGGTCTACGCCCGAAAAAGGCTGGGAGCGGTTTCCCTTCCATTGAGCTTTTGTAGCAAGGCAGATAACAGCTGCTTGCAAAATCACGGGCAGTCTCTGCTTTTCCACTGAATGTGGAAGCCTGGCTCTTTCCTTCATCAAGAAGACAAGAGTACTGATGCGCTTGACACGAGGTTGCGACTTGTAATTCCCCACCTCCAAGCGGGAAAACGCAAAGCAAACGCACCCTCAACTTGAAATCGCCATTCGTCAACAGTGGGAAGTCTTCTCATCTACCAGTTCCTTCCCTGTTCATCGAGTGACGTCGAGTCGGCATGACGGATTCAGAACTCACAAAGTGGCACTTACCTCGGTGGTTATTTGCTTTCGATCAGGGTTGTCCAGTCTTCTCCAGAATGGGCCAGTGTGGTTGCAGGTTGTCATTCTAACCAAGCAGAAGCCACACTTTAGTCTATTGAAAGCCAAGATCAGCGGATCCAACAATTGGAATCAGGTGTGGCTCCTGCTAGATTGGAACGAAAAGCTGAAGATTGGACAACGCTGCTTGAGACCAATCAGCATATAGACATATTTGCTTATTAAATATAAAACATTGACTATATAGATGGCTGATTGCGGAAAATGTACACCTCTCATCACAGTTTGCATGCTAGCTTGTCGCTAACAAAAGACAGACACGGAGAGACGGCATTTTCTAACATTTTCGCCCCTGTTCACGGGTCAAACGTGCCCTGTTGGATAATGCTGTGTTTACAAACAGCAAAGAAGCACTAAGAATTCAAGTGGGAAGCAGAAAGAGTTGTGGGAGGCCTGCAGAGAAGCCTATGGCACATTCTGTTGACCCATTTACTTTCAGGTAGGTGTTTCCTTCCTTTTGTGCCAACTACCATAAAGTAGCTCCAGAAGCTGATAGTTACAATCCGTGCATTGGCCAGGAATCAAACGCAGGTCAACTACTTGGAAGGCAGCTATGCTCACCTCTAAACCACCAATGCCACGCTAGGCAATTCAACTCTGCTGAACAAAAGTTTAAGTATGTGCTCTTCTCATCAGCAGACCATAGGCAAGAGCCGAAGCGCAGCTCTGTCATGGTTTCTGTAGTGTGGTGGTTATCACGTTTGCCTAACACTCATCACCGTAAGAACAGGTCCTCCAGGAACAGCCGGAAAGCGACACCTTGGACAGAGCAGATTTCCTTCTTTTGTGCTTTTGTAGCAAAGCAGTTAACATTTGCTTACAAAATGAAAGGGAGTCTCTGGTTTTCCACAGAAAGTGGAAGCCTGGCTCTTTCGTTGCTCAATAAGACTCTGTGCATGACTGGAAAATTTTCCCTAAAGTACTGGTCGCCAAGTTCACCTATCAGCAAGAGGTCTACGCCTGAAAAAGGCTGGGAGCGGTTTCCCTTCCATTGAGCTTTTGTAGCAAGGCAGATAACAGCTGCTTGCAAAATCACGGGCAGTCTCTGCTTTTCCACTGAATGTGGAAGCCTGGCTCTTTCCTTCATCAAGAAGACAAGAGTACTGATGCGCTTGACACGAGGTTGCGACATGTAATTCCCCACCTCCAAGCGGGAAAACGCAAAGCAAACGCACCCTCAACTTGAAATCGCCATTCGTCAACAGTGGGAAGTCTTCTCATCTACCAGTTCCTTCCCTGTTCATCGAGTGACGTCGAGTCGGCATGACGGATTCAGAACTCACAAAGTGGCACTTACCTCGGTGGTTATTTGCTTTCGATCAGGGTTGTCCAGTCTTCTCCAGAATGGGCCAGTGTGGTTGCAGGTTGTCATTCTAACCAAGCAGAAGCCACACTTTAGTCTATTGAAAGCCAAGATCAGCGGATCCAACAATTGGAATCAGGTGTGGCTCCTGCTAGATTGGAACGAAAAGCTGAAGATTGGACAACGCTGCTTGAGACCAATCAGCATATAGACATATTTGCTTATTAAATATAAAACATTGACTATATAGATGGCTGATTGCGGAAAATGTACACCTCTCATCACAGTTTGCATGCTAGCTTGTCGCTAACAAAAGACAGACACGGAGAGACGGCATTTTCTAACATTTTCGCCCCTGTTCACGGGTCAAACGTGCCCTGTTGGATAATGCTGTTTACAAACAGCAAAGAAGCACTAAGAATTCAAGTGGGAAGCAGAAAGAGTTGTGGGAGGCCTGCAGAGAAGCCTATGGCACATTCTGTTGACCCATTTACTTTCAGGTAGGTGATTCCTTCCTTTTGTGCCAACTACCATAAAGCAGCTCCAGAGGCTCCGAGTTAGAATCCGTGCATTGGCCGGGAATCGAACCCAGGTCAACTGCTTGGAAGGCAGCTATGCTCACCTCTATACCACCAATGCCATGCTAGGCAATTCAACTCTGCTGAACAAAAGTTTAAGTATGTGCTCTTCTCATCAGCAGACCATAGGCAAGAGCCGAAGCGCAGCTCTGTCATGGTTTCTGTAGTGTGGTGGTTATCACGTTTGCCTAACACTCATCACCGTAAGAACAGGTCCTCCAGGAACAGCCGGAAAGCGACACCTTGGACAGAGCAGATTTCCTTCTTTTGTGCTTTTGTAGCAAAGCAGTTAACATTTGCTTACAAAATGAAAGGGAGTCTCTGGTTTTCCACAGAAAGTGGAAGCCTGGCTCTTTCGTTGCTCAATAAGACTCTGTGCGTGACTGGAAAATTTTCCCTAAAGTACTGGTCGCCAAGTTCACCTATCAGCAAGAGGTCTACGCCCGAAAAAGGCTGGGAGCGGTTTCCCTTCCATTGAGCTTTTGTAGCAAGGCAGATAACAGCTGCTTGCAAAATCACGGGCAGTCTCTGCTTTTCCACTGAATGTGGAAGCCTGGCTCTTTCCTTCATCAAGAAGACAAGAGTACTGATGCGCTTGACACGAGGTTGCGACATGTAATTCCCCACCTCCAAGCGGGAAAACGCAAAGCAAACGCACCCTCAACTTGAAATCGCCATTCGTCAACAGTGGGAAGTCTTCTCATCTACCAGTTCCTTCCCTGTTCATCGAGTGACGTCGAGTCGGCATGACGGATTCAGAACTCACAAAGTGGCACTTACCTCGGTGGTTATTTGCTTTCGATCAGGGTTGTCCAGTCTTCTCCAGAATGGGCCAGTGTGGTTGCAGGTTGTCATTCTAACCAAGCAGAAGCCACACTTTAGTCTATTGAAAGCCAAGATCAGCGGATCCAACAATTGGAATCAGGTGTGGCTCCTGCTAGATTGGAACGAAAAGCTGAAGATTGGACAACGCTGCTTGAGACCAATCAGCATATAGACATATTTGCTTATTAAATATAAAACATTGACTATATAGATGGCTGACTGCGGAAAATGTACACCTCTCGTCACAGTTTGCATGCTAGCTTGTCGCTAACAAAAGACAGTCACGGAGAGACGGCATTTTCTAACATTTTCGCCCCTGTTCACGGGTCAAACGTGCCCTGTTGGATAATGCTGTGTTTACAAACAGCAAAGAAGCACTAAGAATTCAAGTGGGAAGCAGAAAGAGTTGTGGGAGGCCTGCAGAGAAGCCTATGGCACATTCTGTTGACCCATTTACTTTCAGGTAGGTGTTTCCTTCCTTTTGTGCCAACTACCATAAAGTAGCTCCAGAAGCTCCTAGTTACAATCCGTGCATTGGCCAAGAATCAAACGCAGGTCAACTGCTTGGAAGGCAGCTATGCTCACCTCTATACCACCAATGCCACCCTAGGCAGTTCAACTCTGCTGAACAAAAGTTTAAGTATGTGCTCTTCTCATCAGCAGCCCATAGACAAGAGCCAAAGCACAACTCTGTCATGGTTTCTGTAGTGTGGTGGTTATCACGTTTGCCTGACACTCATCACCGTAAGATCAGGTCCTCCAGGAAAAGCTGGAAAGCTACACCTTGGACAGAGCAGATTTCCATCTTTTGTGCTTTTTTAGCAAAGCAGTTAACATTTGCTTACAAAATGAAAGGGAGTCTCTGGTTTTCAACAGAAAGTGGAAGCCTGGCTCTTTCGTTGCTCAATAAGACTCTGTGCGTGACTGGAAAATTTTCCCTAAAGTACTGGTCGCCAAGTTCACCTATCAGCAAGAGGTCTACGCCCGAAAAAGGCTGGGAGCGGTTTCCCTTCCATTGAGCTTTTGTAGCAAGGCAGATAACAGCTGCTTGCAAAATCACGGGCAGTCTCTGCTTTTCCACTGAATGTGGAAGCCTGGCTCTTTCCTTCATCAAGAAGACAAGAGTACTGATGCGCTTGACACGAGGTTGCGACTTGTAATTCCCCACCTCCAAGCGGGAAAACGCAAAGCAAACGCACCCTCAACTTGAAATCGCCATTCGTCAACAGTGGGAAGTCTTCTCATCTACCAGTTCCTTCCCTGTTCATCGAGTGACGTCGAGTCGGCATGACGGATTCAGAACTCACAAAGTGGCACTTACCTCGGTGGTTATTTGCTTTCGATCAGGGTTGTCCAGTCTTCTCCAGAATGGGCCAGTGTGGTTGCAGGTTGTCATTCTAACCAAGCAGAAGCCACACTTTAGTCTATTGAAAGCCAAGATCAGCGGATCCAACAATTGGAATCAGGTGTGGCTCCTGCTAGATTGGAACGAAAAGCTGAAGATTGGACAACGCTGCTTGAGACCAATCAGCATATAGACATATTTGCTTATTAAATATAAAACATTGACTATATAGATGGCTGACTGCGGAAAATGTACACCTCTCATCACAGTTTGCATGCTAGCTTGTCGCTAACAAAAGACAGTCACGGAGAGACGGCATTTTCTAACATTTTCGCCCTTGTTCACGGGTCAAACGTGCCCTGTTGGATAATGCTGTGTTTACAAACAGCAAAGAAGCACTAAGAATTCAAGTGGGAAGCAGAAAGAGTTGTGGGAGGCCTGCAGAGAAGCCTATGGCACATTCTGTTGACCCATTTACTTTCAGGTAGGTGTTTCCTTCCTTTTGTGCCAACTACCATAAAGTAGCTCCAGAAGCTCCTAGTTACAATCCGTGCATTGGCCAGGAATCAAACGCAGGTCAACTGCTTGGAAGGCAGCTATGCTCACCTCTATACCACCAATGCCACGCTAGGCAATTCAACTCTGCTGAACAAAAGTTTAAGTATGTGCTCTTCTCATCAGCAGACCATAGGCAAGAGCCGAAGCGTAGCTCTGTCATGGTTTCTGTAGTGTGGTGGTTATCACGTTTGCCTAACACTCATCACCGTAAGATCAGGTCCTCCAGGAACAGCCGGAAAGCGACACCTTGGACAGAGCAGATTTCCTTCTTTTGTGCTTTTGTAGCAAAGCAGTTAACATTTGCTTACAAAAAGAAAGGGAGTCTCTGGTTTTCCACAGAAAGTGGAAGCCTGGCTCTTTCGTTGCTCAATAAGACTCTGTGCGTGACTGGAAAATTTTCCCTAAAGTACTGGTCGCCAAGTTCACCTATCAGCAAGAGGTCTACGCCCGAAAAAGGCTGGGAGCGGTTTCCCTTCCATTGAGCTTTTGTAGCAAGGCAGATAACAGCTGCTTGCAAAATCACGGGCAGTCTCTGCTTTTCCACTGAATGTGGAAGCCTGGCTCTTTCCTTCATCAAGAAGACAAGAGTACTGATGCGCTTGACACGAGGTTGCGACTTGTAATTCCCCACCTCCAAGCGGGAAAACGCAAAGCAAACGCACCCTCAACTTGAAATCGCCATTCGTCAACAGTGGGAAGTCTTCTCATCTACCAGTTCCTTCCCTGTTCATCGAGTGACGTCGAGTCGGCATGACGGATTCAGAACTCACAAAGTGGCACTTACCTCGGTGGTTATTTGCTTTCGATCAGGGTTGTCCAGTCTTCTCCAGAATGGGCCAGTGTGGTTGCAGGTTGTCATTCTAACCAAGCAGAAGCCACACTTTAGTCTATTGAAAGCCAAGATCAGCGGATCCAACAATTGGAATCAGGTGTGGCTCCTGCTAGATTGGAACGAAAAGCTGAAGATTGGACAACGCTGCTTGAGACCAATCAGCATATAGACATATTTGCTTATTAAATATAAAACATTGACTATATAGATGGCTGATTGCGGAAAATGTACACCTCTCATCACAGTTTGCATGCTAGCTTGTCGCTAACAAAAGACAGACACGGAGAGACGGCATTTTCTAACATTTTCGCCCCTGTTCACGGGTCAAACGTGCCCTGTTGGATAATGCTGTGTTTACAAACAGCAAAGAAGCACTAAGAATTCAAGTGGGAAGCAGAAAGAGTTGTGGGAGGCCTGCAGAGAAGCCTATGGCACATTCTGTTGACCCATTTACTTTCAGGTAGGTGTTTCCTTCCTTTTGTGCCAACTACCATAAAGTAGCTCCAGAAGCTGATAGTTACAATCCGTGCATTGGCCAGGAATCAAACGCAGGTCAACTACTTGGAAGGCAGCTATGCTCACCTCTAAACCACCAATGCCACGCTAGGCAATTCAACTCTGCTGAACAAAAGTTTAAGTATGTGCTCTTCTCATCAGCAGACCATAGGCAAGAGCCGAAGCGCAGCTCTGTCATGGTTTCTGTAGTGTGGTGGTTATCACGTTTGCCTAACACTCATCACCGTAAGAACAGGTCCTCCAGGAACAGCCGGAAAGCGACACCTTGGACAGAGCAGATTTCCTTCTTTTGTGCTTTTGTAGCAAAGCAGTTAACATTTGCTTACAAAATGAAAGGGAGTCTCTGGTTTTCCACAGAAAGTGGAAGCCTGGCTCTTTCGTTGCTCAATAAGACTCTGTGCGTGACTGGAAAATTTTCCCTAAAGTACTGGTCGCCAAGTTCACCTATCAGCAAGAGGTCTACGCCCGAAAAAGGCTGGGAGCGGTTTCCCTTCCATTGAGCTTTTGTAGCAAGGCAGATAACAGCTGCTTGCAAAATCACGGGCAGTCTCTGCTTTTCCACTGAATGTGGAAGCCTGGCTCTTTCCTTCATCAAGAAGACAAGAGTACTGATGCGCTTGACACGAGGTTGCGACATGTAATTCCCCACCTCCAAGCGGGAAAACGCAAAGCAAACGCACCCTCAACTTGAAATCGCCATTCGTCAACAGTGGGAAGTCTTCTCATCTACCAGTTCCTTCCCTGTTCATCGAGTGACGTCGAGTCGGCATGACGGATTCAGAACTCACAAAGTGGCACTTACCTCGGTGGTTATTTGCTTTCGATCAGGGTTGTCCAGTCTTCTCCAGAATGGGCCAGTGTGGTTGCAGGTTGTCATTCTAACCAAGCAGAAGCCACACTTTAGTCTATTGAAAGCCAAGCTCAGCGGATCCAACAATTGGAATCAGGTGTGGCTCCTGCTAGATTGGAACGAAAAGCTGAAGATTGGACAACGCTGCTTGAGACCAATCAGCATATAGACATATTTGCTTATTAAATATAAAACATTGACTATATAGATGGCTGATTGCGGAAAATGTACACCTCTCATCACAGTTTGCATGCTAGCTTGTCGCTAACAAAAGACAGACACGGAGAGACGGCATTTTCTAACATTTTCGCCCCTGTTCACGGGTCAAACGTGCCCTGTTGGATAATGCTGTTTACAAACAGCAAAGAAGCACTAAGAATTCAAGTGGGAAGCAGAAAGAGTTGTGGGAGGCCTGCAGAGAAGCCTATGGCACATTCTGTTGACCCATTTACTTTCAGGTAGGTGATTCCTTCCTTTTGTGCCAACTACCATAAAGCAGCTCCAGAGGCTCCGAGTTAGAATCCGTGCATTGGCCGGGAATCGAACCCGGGTCAACTGCTTGGAAGGCAGCTATGCTCACCTCTATACCACCAATGCCATGCTAGGCAATTCAACTCTGCTGAACAAAAGTTTAAGTATGTGCTCTTCTCATCAGCAGCCCATAGACAAGAGCCAAAGCGCAACTCTGTCATGGTTTCTGTAGTGTGGTGGTTATCACGTTTGCCTAACACTCATCACCGTAAGATCAGGTCCTCCAGGAAAAGCCGGAAAGCTACACCTTGGACAGAGCAGATTTCCATCTTTTGTGCTTTTTTAGCAAAGCAGTTAACATTTGCTTACAAAATGAAAGGGAGTCTCTGGTTTTCCACAGAAAGTGGAAGCCTGGCTCTTTCGTTGCTCAATAAGACTCTGTGCGTGACTGGAAAATTTTCCCTAAAGTACTGGTCGCCAAGTTCACCTATCAGCAAGAGGTCTACGCCCGAAAAAGGCTGGGAGCGGTTTCCCTTCCATTGAGCTTTTGTAGCAAGGCAGATAACAGCTGCTTGCAAAATCACGGGCAGTCTCTGCTTTTCCACTGAATGTGGAAGCCTGGCTCTTTCCTTCATCAAGAAGACAAGAGTACTGATGCGCTTGACACGAGGTTGCGACTTGTAATTCCCCACCTCCAAGCGGGAAAACGCAAAGCAAACGCACCCTCAACTTGAAATCGCCATTCGTCAACAGTGGGAAGTCTTCTCATCTACCAGTTCCTTCCCTGTTCATCGAGTGACGTCGAGTCGGCATGACGGATTCAGAACTCACAAAGTGGCACTTACCTCGGTGGTTATTTGCTTTCGATCAGGGTTGTCCAGTCTTCTCCAGAATGGGCCAGTGTGGTTGCAGGTTGTCATTCTAACCAAGCAGAAGCCACACTTTAGTCTATTGAAAGCCAAGATCAGCGGATCCAACAATTGGAATCAGGTGTGGCTCCTGCTAGATTGGAACGAAAAGCTGAAGATTGGACAACGCTGCTTGAGACCAATCAGCATATAGACATATTTGCTTATTAAATATAAAACATTGACTATATAGATGGCTGATTGCGGAAAATGTACACCTCTCATCACAGTTTGCATGCTAGCTTGTCGCTAACAAAAGACAGACACGGAGAGACGGCATTTTCTAACATTTTCGCCCCTGTTCACGGGTCAAACGTGCCCTGTTGGATAATGCTGTTTACAAACAGCAAAGAAGCACTAAGAATTCAAGTGGGAAGCAGAAAGAGTTGTGGGAGGCCTGCAGAGAAGCCTATGGCACATTCTGTTGACCCATTTACTTTCAGGTAGGTGATTCCTTCCTTTTGTGCCAACTACCATAAAGCAGCTCCAGAGGCTCCGAGTTAGAATCCGTGCATTGGCCGGGAATCGAACCCGGGTCAACTGCTTGGAAGGCAGCTATGCTCACCTCTATACCACCAATGCCATGCTAGGCAATTCAACTCTGCTGAACAAAAGTTTAAGTATGTGCTCTTCTCATCAGCAGCCCATAGACAAGAGCCAAAGCGCAACTCTGTCATGGTTTCTGTAGTGTGGTGGTTATCACGTTTGCCTAACACTCATCACCGTAAGATCAGGTCCTCCAGGAAAAGCTGGAAAGCTACACCTTGGACAGAGCAGATTTCCATCTTTTGTGCTTTTTTAGCAAAGCAGTTAACATTTGCTTACAAAATGAAAGGGAGTCTCTGGTTTTCCACAGAAAGTGGAAGCCTGGCTCTTTCGTTGCTCAATAAGACTCTGTGCGTGACTGGAAAATTTTCCCTAAAGTACTGGTCGCCAAGTTCACCTATCAGCAAGAGGTCTACGCCCGAAAAAGGCTGGGAGCGGTTTCCCTTCCATTGAGCTTTTGTAGCAAGGCAGATAACAGCTGCTTGCAAAATCACGGGCAGTCTCTGCTTTTCCACTGAATGTGGAAGCCTGGCTCTTTCCTTCATCAAGAAGACAAGAGTACTGATGCGCTTGACACGAGGTTGCGACTTGTAATTCCCCACCTCCAAGCGGGAAAACGCAAAGCAAACGCACCCTCAACTTGAAATCGCCATTCGTCAACAGTGGGAAGTCTTCTCATCTACCAGTTCCTTCCCTGTTCATCGAGTGACGTCGAGTCGGCATGACGGATTCAGAACTCACAAAGTGGCACTTACCTCGGTGGTTATTTGCTTTCGATCAGGGTTGTCCAGTCTTCTCCAGAATGGGCCAGTGTGGTTGCAGGTTGTCATTCTAACCAAGCAGAAGCCACACTTTAGTCTATTGAAAGCCAAGATCAGCGGATCCAACAATTGGAATCAGGTGTGGCTCCTGCTAGATTGGAACGAAAAGCTGAAGATTGGACAACGCTGCTTGAGACCAATCAGCATATAGACATATTTGCTTATTAAATATAAAACATTGACTATATAGATGGCTGATTGCGGAAAATGTACACCTCTCATCACAGTTTGCATGCTAGCTTGTCGCTAACAAAAGACAGACACGGAGAGACGGCATTTTCTAACATTTTCGCCCCTGTTCACGGGTCAAAGGTGCCCTGTTGGATAATGCTGTGTTTACAAACAGCAAAGAAGCACTAAGAATTCAAGTGGGAAGCAGAAAGAGTTGTGGGAGGCCTGCAGAGAAGCCTATGGCACATTCTGTTGACCCATTTACTTTCAGGTAGGTGTTTCCTTCCTTTTGTGCCAACTACCATAAAGTAGCTCCAGAAGCTGATAGTTACAATCCGTGCATTGGCCAGGAATCAAACGCAGGTCAACTACTTGGAAGGCAGCTATGCTCACCTCTAAACCACCAATGCCACGCTAGGCAATTCAACTATGCTGAACAAAAGTTTAAGTATGTGCTCTTCTCATCAGCAGACCATAGGCAAGAGCCGAAGCGCAGCTCTGTCATGGTTTCTGTAGTGTGGTGGTTATCACGTTTGCCTAACACTCATCACCATAAGAACAGGTCCTCCAGGAACAGCCGGAAAGCGACACCTTGGACAGAGCAGATTTCCTTCTTTTGTGCTTTTGTAGCAAAGCAGTTAACATTTGCTTACAAAATGAAAGGGAGTCTCTGGTTTTCCACAGAAAGTGGAAGCCTGGCTCTTTCGTTGCTCAATAAGACTCTGTGCGTGACTGGAAAATTTTCCCTAAAGTACTGGTCGCCAAGTTCACCTATCAGCAAGAGGTCTACGCCCGAAAAAGGCTGGGAGCGGTTTCCCTTCCATTGAGCTTTTGTAGCAAGGCAGATAACAGCTGCTTGCAAAATCACGGGCAGTCTCTGCTTTTCCACTGAATGTGGAAGCCTGGCTCTTTCCTTCATCAAGAAGACAAGAGTACTGATGCGCTTGACACGAGGTTGCGACTTGTAATTCCCCACCTCCAAGCGGGAAAACGCAAAGCAAACGCACCCTCAACTTGAAATCGCCATTCGTCAACAGTGGGAAGTCTTCTCATCTACCAGTTCCTTCCCTGTTCATCGAGTGACGTCGAGTCGGCATGACGGATTCAGAACTCACAAAGTGGCACTTACCTCGGTGGTTATTTGCTTTCGATCAGGGTTGTCCAGTCTTCTCCAGAATGGGCCAGTGTGGTTGCAGGTTGTCATTCTAACCAAGCAGAAGCCACACTTTAGTCTATTGAAAGCCAAGATCAGCGGATCCAACAATTGGAATCAGGTGTGGCTCCTGCTAGATTGGAACGAAAAGCTGAAGATTGGACAACGCTGCTTGAGACCAATCAGCATATAGACATATTTGCTTATTAAATATAAAACATTGACTATATAGATGGCTGATTGCGGAAAATGTACACCTCTCATCACAGTTTGCATGCTAGCTTGTCGCTAACAAAAGACAGTCACGGAGAGACGGCATTTTCTAACATTTTCGCCCCTGTTCACGGGTCAAACGTGCCCTGTTGGATAAAGCTGTGTTTACAAACAGCAAAGAAGCACTAAGAATTCAAGTGGGAAGCAGAAAGAGTTGTGGGAGGCCTGCAGAGAAGCCCATGGCACATTCTGTTGACCCATTTACTTTCAGGTAGGTGTTTCCTTCCTTTTGTGCCAACTACCATAAAGTAGCTCCAGAAGCTCCTAGTTACAATCCGTGCATTGGCCAGGAATCAAACGCAGGTCAACTGCTTGGAAGGCAGCTATGCTCACCTCTATACCACCAATGCCACGCTAGGCAATTCAACTCTG
Source organism: Ictalurus punctatus (assembly GCF_001660625.3). Lineage (NCBI taxonomy): Eukaryota > Metazoa > Chordata > Actinopteri > Siluriformes > Ictaluridae > Ictalurus > Ictalurus punctatus. Next base: position 64,563 of record NW_026521087.1, read on the forward strand.
CTGAACAAAAGTTTAAGTATGTGCTCTTCTCATCAGCAGACCATAGGCAAGAGCCGAAGCGTAGCTCTGTCATGGTTTCTGTAGTGTGGTGGTTATCACGTTTGCCTAACACTCATCACCGTAAGATCAGGTCCTCCAGGAACAGCCGGAAAGCGACACCTTGGACAGAGCAGATTTCCTTCTTTTGTGCTTTTGTAGCAAAGCAGTTAACATTTGCTTACAAAAAGAAAGGGAGTCTCTGGTTTTCCACAGAAAGTGGAAGCCTGGCTCTTTCGTTGCTCAATAAGACTCTGTGCGTGACTGGAAAATTTTCCCTAAAGTACTGGTCGCCAAGTTCACCTATCAGCAAGAGGTCTACGCCCGAAAAAGGCTGGGAGCGGTTTCCCTTCCATTGAGCTTTTGTAGCAAGGCAGATAACAGCTGCTTGCAAAATCACGGGCAGTCTCTGCTTTTCCACTGAATGTGGAAGCCTGGCTCTTTCCTTCATCAAGAATACAAGAGTACTGATGCGCTTGACACGAGGTTGCGACTTGTAATTCCCCACCTCCAAGCGGGAAAACGCAAAGCAAACGCACCCTCAACTTGAAATCGCCATTCGTCAACAGTGGGAAGTCTTCTCATCTACCAGTTCCTTCCCTGTTCATCGAGTGACGTCGAGTCGGCATGACGGATTCAGAACTCACAAAGTGGCACTTACCTCGGTGGTTATTTGCTTTCGATCAGGGTTGTCCAGTCTTCTCCAGAATGGGCCAGTGTGGTTGCAGGTTGTCATTCTAACCAAGCAGAAGCCACACTTTAGTCTATTGAAAGCCAAGATCAGCGGATCCAACAATTGGAATCAGGTGTGGCTCCTGCTAGATTGGAACGAAAAGCTGAAGATTGGACAACGCTGCTTGAGACCAATCAGCATATAGACATATTTGCTTATTAAATATAAAACATTGACTATATAGATGGCTGATTGCGGAAAATGTACACCTCTCATCACAGTTTGCATGCTAGCTTGTCGCTAACAAAAGACAGACACGGAGAGACGGCATTTTCTAACATTTTCGCCCCTGTTCACGGGTCAAACGTGCCCTGTTGGATAATGCTGTGTTTACAAACAGCAAAGAAGCACTAAGAATTCAAGTGGGAAGCAGAAAGAGTTGTGGGAGGCCTGCAGAGAAGCCTATGGCACATTCTGTTGACCCATTTACTTTCAGGTAGGTGATTCCTTCCTTTTGTGCCAACTACCATAAAGCAGCTCCAGAGGCTCCGAGTTAGAATCCGTGCATTGGCCAGGAATCGAACCCGGGTCAACTGCTTGGAAGGCAGCTATGCTCACCTCTATACCACCAATGCCATGCTAGGCAATTCAACTCTGCTGAACAAAAGTTTAAGTATGTGCTCTTCTCATCAGCAGCCCATAGACAAGAGCCAAAGCGCAACTCTGTCATGGTTTCTGTAGTGTGGTGGTTATCACGTTTGCCTAACACTCATCACCGTAAGATCAGGTCCTCCAGGAAAAGCTGGAAAGCTACACCTTGGACAGAGCAGATTTCCATCTTTTGTGCTTTTTTAGCAAAGCAGTTAACATTTGCTTACAAAATGAAAGGGAGTCTCTGGTTTTCCACAGAAAGTGGAAGCCTGGCTCTTTCGTTGCTCAATAAGACTCTGTGCGTGACTGGAAAATTTTCCCTAAAGTACTGGTCGCCAAGTTCACCTATCAGCAAGAGGTCTACGCCCGAAAAAGGCTGGGAGCGGTTTCCCTTCCATTGAGCTTTTGTAGCAAGGCAGATAACAGCTGCTTGCAAAATCACGGGCAGTCTCTGCTTTTCCACTGAATGTGGAAGCCTGGCTCTTTCCTTCATCAAGAAGACAAGAGTACTGATGCGCTTGACACGAGGTTGCGACTTGTAATTCCCCACCTCCAAGCGGGAAAACGCAAAGCAAACGCACCCTCAACTTGAAATCGCCATTCGTCAACAGTGGGAAGTCTTCTCATCTACCAGTTCCTTCCCTGTTCATCGAGTGACGTCGAGTCGGCATGACGGATTCAGAACTCACAAAGTGGCACTTACCTCGGTGGTTATTTGCTTTCGATCAGGGTTGTCCAGTCTTCTCCAGAATGGGCCAGTGTGGTTGCAGGTTGTCATTCTAACCAAGCAGAAGCCACACTTTAGTCTATTGAAAGCCAAGATCAGCGGATCCAACAATTGGAATCAGGTGTGGCTCCTGCTAGATTGGAACGAAAAGCTGAAGATTGGACAACGCTGCTTGAGACCAATCAGCATATAGACATATTTGCTTATTAAATATAAAACATTGACTATATAGATGGCTGATTGCGGAAAATGTACACCTCTCATCACAGTTTGCATGCTAGCTTGTCGCTAACAAAAGACAGACACGGAGAGACGGCATTTTCTAACATTTTCGCCCCTGTTCACGGGTCAAACGTGCCCTGTTGGATAATGCTGTTTACAAACAGCAAAGAAGCACTAAGAATTCAAGTGGGAAGCAGAAAGAGTTGTGGGAGGCCTGCAGAGAAGCCTATGGCACATTCTGTTGACCCATTTACTTTCAGGTAGGTGATTCCTTCCTTTTGTGCCAACTACCATAAAGCAGCTCCAGAGGCTCCGAGTTAGAATCCGTGCATTGGCCGGGAATCGAACCCGGGTCAACTGCTTGGAAGGCAGCTATGCTCACCTCTATACCACCAATGCCATGCTAGGCAATTCAACTCTGCTGAACAAAAGTTTAAGTATGTGCTCTTCTCATCAGCAGCCCATAGACAAGAGCCAAAGCGCAACTCTGTCATGGTTTCTGTAGTGTGGTGGTTATCACGTTTGCCTAACACTCATCACCGTAAGATCAGGTCCTCCAGGAAAAGCTGGAAAGCTACACCTTGGACAGAGCAGATTTCCATCTTTTGTGCTTTTTTAGCAAAGCAGTTAACATTTGCTTACAAAATGAAAGGGAGTCTCTGGTTTTCCACAGAAAGTGGAAGCCTGGCTCTTTCGTTGCTCAATAAGACTCTGTGCGTGACTGGAAAATTTTCCCTAAAGTACTGGTCGCCAAGTTCACCTATCAGCAAGAGGTCTACGCCCGAAAAAGGCTGGGAGCGGTTTCCCTTCCATTGAGCTTTTGTAGCAAGGCAGATAACAGCTGCTTGCAAAATCACGGGCAGTCTCTGCTTTTCCACTGAATGTGGAAGCCTGGCTCTTTCCTTCATCAAGAAGACAAGAGTACTGATGCGCTTGACACGAGGTTGCGACTTGTAATTCCCCACCTCCAAGCGGGAAAACGCAAAGCAAACGCACCCTCAACTTGAAATCGCCATTCGTCAACAGTGGGAAGTCTTCTCATCTACCAGTTCCTTCCCTGTTCATCGAGTGACGTCGAGTCGGCATGACGGATTCAGAACTCACAAAGTGGCACTTACCTCGGTGGTTATTTGCTTTCGATCAGGGTTGTCCAGTCTTCTCCAGAATGGGCCAGTGTGGTTGCAGGTTGTCATTCTAACCAAGCAGAAGCCACACTTTAGTCTATTGAAAGCCAAGATCAGCGGATCCAACAATTGGAATCAGGTGTGGCTCCTGCTAGATTGGAACGAAAAGCTGAAGATTGGACAACGCTGCTTGAGACCAATCAGCATATAGACATATTTGCTTATTAAATATAAAACATTGACTATATAGATGGCTGATTGCGGAAAATGTACACCTCTCATCACAGTTTGCATGCTAGCTTGTCGCTAACAAAAGACAGACACGGAGAGACGGCATTTTCTAACATTTTCGCCCCTGTTCACGGGTCAAAGGTGCCCTGTTGGATAATGCTGTGTTTACAAACAGCAAAGAAGCACTAAGAATTCAAGTGGGAAGCAGAAAGAGTTGTGGGAGGCCTGCAGAGAAGCCTATGGCACATTCTGTTGACCCATTTACTTTCAGGTAGGTGTTTCCTTCCTTTTGTGCCAACTACCATAAAGTAGCTCCAGAAGCTGATAGTTACAATCCGTGCATTGGCCAGGAATCAAACGCAGGTCAACTACTTGGAAGGCAGCTATGCTCACCTCTAAACCACCAATGCCACGCTAGGCAATTCAACTATGCTGAACAAAAGTTTAAGTATGTGCTCTTCTCATCAGCAGACCATAGGCAAGAGCCGAAGCGCAGCTCTGTCATGGTTTCTGTAGTGTGGTGGTTATCACGTTTGCCTAACACTCATCACCGTAAGAACAGGTCCTCCAGGAACAGCCGGAAAGCGACACCTTGGACAGAGCAGATTTCCTTCTTTTGTGCTTTTGTAGCAAAGCAGTTAACATTTGCTTACAAAATGAAAGGGAGTCTCTGGTTTTCCACAGAAAGTGGAAGCCTGGCTCTTTCGTTGCTCAATAAGACTCTGTGCGTGACTGGAAAATTTTCCCTAAAGTACTGGTCGCCAAGTTCACCTATCAGCAAGAGGTCTACGCCCGAAAAAGGCTGGGAGCGGTTTCCCTTCCATTGAGCTTTTGTAGCAAGGCAGATAACAGCTGCTTGCAAAATCACGGGCAGTCTCTGCTTTTCCACTGAATGTGGAAGCCTGGCTCTTTCCTTCATCAAGAAGACAAGAGTACTGATGCGCTTGACACGAGGTTGCGACTTGTAATTCCCCACCTCCAAGCGGGAAAACGCAAAGCAAACGCACCCTCAACTTGAAATCGCCATTCGTCAACAGTGGGAAGTCTTCTCATCTACCAGTTCCTTCCCTGTTCATCGAGTGACGTCGAGTCGGCATGACGGATTCAGAACTCACAAAGTGGCACTTACCTCGGTGGTTATTTGCTTTCGATCAGGGTTGTCCAGTCTTCTCCAGAATGGGCCAGTGTGGTTGCAGGTTGTCATTCTAACCAAGCAGAAGCCACACTTTAGTCTATTGAAAGCCAAGATCAGCGGATCCAACAATTGGAATCAGGTGTGGCTCCTGCTAGATTGGAACGAAAAGCTGAAGATTGGACAACGCTGCTTGAGACCAATCAGCATATAGACATATTTGCTTATTAAATATAAAACATTGACTATATAGATGGCTGATTGCGGAAAATGTACACCTCTCATCACAGTTTGCATGCTAGCTTGTCGCTAACAAAAGACAGTCACGGAGAGACGGCATTTTCTAACATTTTCGCCCCTGTTCACGGGTCAAACGTGCCCTGTTGGATAATGCTGTGTTTACAAACAGCAAAGAAGCACTAAGAATTCAAGTGGGAAGCAGAAAGAGTTGTGGGAGGCCTGCAGAGAAGCCCATGGCACATTCTGTTGACCCATTTACTTTCAGGTAGGTGTTTCCTTCCTTTTGTGCCAACTACCATAAAGTAGCTCCAGAAGCTCCTAGTTACAATCCGTGCATTGGCCAGGAATCAAACGCAGGTCAACTGCTTGGAAGGCAGCTATGCTCACCTCTATACCACCAATGCCACGCTAGGCAATTCAACTCTGCTGAACAAATGTTTAAGTATGTGCTCTTCTCATCAGCAGCCCATAGACAAGAGCCGAAGCGCAGCTCTGTCATGGTTTCTGTAGTGTGGTGGTTATCACGTTTGCCTAACACTCATCACCGTAAGATCAGGTCCTCCAGGAAAAGCTGGAAAGCTACACCTTGGACAGAGCAGATTTCCATCTTTTGTGCTTTTTTAGCAAAGCAGTTAACATTTGCTTACAAAATGAAAGGGAGTCTCTGGTTTTCCACAGAAAGTGGAAGCCTGGCTCTTTCGTTGCTCAATAAGACTCTGTGCGTGACTGGAAAATTTTCCCTAAAGTACTGGTCGCCAAGTTCACCTATCAGCAAGAGGTCTACGCCCGAAAAAGGCTGGGAGCGGTTTCCCTTCCATTGAGCTTTTGTAGCAAGGCAGATAACAGCTGCTTGCAAAATCACGGGCAGTCTCTGCTTTTCCACTGAATGTGGAAGCCTGGCTCTTTCCTTCATCAAGAAGACAAGAGTACTGATGCGCTTGACACGAGGTTGCGACTTGTAATTCCCCACCTCCAAGCGGGAAAACGCAAAGCAAACGCACCCTCAACTTGAAATCGCCATTCGTCAACAGTGGGAAGTCTTCTCATCTACGGGTTCCTTCCCTGTTCATCGAGTGACGTCGAGTCGGCATGACGGATTCAGAACTCACAAAGTGGCACTTACCTCGGTGGTTATTTGCTTTCGATCAGGGTTGTCCAGTCTTCTCCAGAATGGGCCAGTGTGGTTGCAGGTTGTCATTCTAACCAAGCAGAAGCCACACTTTAGTCTATTGAAAGCCAAGATCAGCGGATCCAACAATTGGAATCAGGTGTGGCTCCTGCTAGATTGGAACGAAAAGCTGAAGATTGGACAACGCTGCTTGAGACCAATCAGCATATAGACATATTTGCTTATTAAATATAAAACATTGACTATATAGATGGCTGATTGCGGAAAATGTACACCTCTCATCACAGTTTGCATGCTAGCTTGTCGCTAACAAAAGACAGTCACGGAGAGACGGCATTTTCTAACATTTTCGCCCCTGTTCACGGGTCAAACGTGCCCTGTTGGATAATGCTGTGTTTACAAACAGCAAAGAAGCACTAAGAATTCAAGTGGGAAGCAGAAAGAGTTGTGGGAGGCCTGCAGAGAAGCCCATGGCACATTCTGTTGACCCATTTACTTTCAGGTAGGTGTTTCCTTCCTTTTGTGCCAACTACCATAAAGTAGCTCCAGAAGCTCCTAGTTACAATCCGTGCATTGGCCAGGAATCAAACGCAGGTCAACTGCTTGGAAGGCAGCTATGCTCACCTCTATACCACCAATGCCACGCTAGGCAATTCAACTCTGCTGAACAAAAGTTTAAGTATGTGCTCTTCTCATCAGCAGACCATAGGCAAGAGCCGAAGCGTAGCTCTGTCATGGTTTCTGTAGTGTGGTGGTTATCACGTTTGCCTAACACTCATCACCGTAAGATCAGGTCCTCCAGGAACAGCCGGAAAGCGACACCTTGGACAGAGCAGATTTCCTTCTTTTGTGCTTTTGTAGCAAAGCAGTTAACATTTGCTTACAAAAAGAAAGGGAGTCTCTGGTTTTCCACAGAAAGTGGAAGCCTGGCTCTTTCGTTGCTCAATAAGACTCTGTGCGTGACTGGAAAATTTTCCCTAAAGTACTGGTCGCCAAGTTCACCTATCAGCAAGAGGTCTACGCCCGAAAAAGGCTGGGAGCGGTTTCCCTTCCATTGAGCTTTTGTAGCAAGGCAGATAACAGCTGCTTGCAAAATCACGGGCAGTCTCTGCTTTTCCACTGAATGTGGAAGCCTGGCTCTTTCCTTCATCAAGAAGACAAGAGTACTGATGCGCTTGACACGAGGTTGCGACTTGTAATTCCCCACCTCCAAGCGGGAAAACGCAAAGCAAACGCACCCTCAACTTGAAATCGCCATTCGTCAACAGTGGGAAGTCTTCTCATCTACCAGTTCCTTCCCTGTTCATCGAGTGACGTCGAGTCGGCATGACGGATTCAGAACTCACAAAGTGGCACTTACCTCGGTGGTTATTTGCTTTCGATCAGGGTTGTCCAGTCTTCTCCAGAATGGGCCAGTGTGGTTGCAGGTTGTCATTCTAACCAAGCAGAAGCCACACTTTAGTCTATTGAAAGCCAAGATCAGCGGATCCAACAATTGGAATCAGGTGTGGCTCCTGCTAGATTGGAACGAAAAGCTGAAGATTGGACAACGCTGCTTGAGACCAATCAGCATATAGACATATTTGCTTATTAAATATAAAACATTGACTATATAGATGGCTGATTGCGGAAAATGTACACCTCTCATCACAGTTTGCATGCTAGCTTGTCGCTAACAAAAGACAGACACGGAGAGACGGCATTTTCTAACATTTTCGCCCCTGTTCACGGGTCAAACGTGCCCTGTTGGATAATGCTGTTTACAAACAGCAAAGAAGCACTAAGAATTCAAGTGGGAAGCAGAAAGAGTTGTGGGAGGCCTGCAGAGAAGCCTATGGCACATTCTGTTGACCCATTTACTTTCAGGTAGGTGATTCCTTCCTTTTGTGCCAACTACCATAAAGCAGCTCCAGAGGCTCCGAGTTAGAATCCGTGCATTGGCCGGGAATCGAACCCGGGTCAACTGCTTGGAAGGCAGCTATGCTCACCTCTATACCACCAATGCCATGCTAGGCAATTCAACTCTGCTGAACAAAAGTTTAAGTATGTGCTCTTCTCATCAGCAGCCCATAGACAAGAGCCAAAGCGCAACTCTGTCATGGTTTCTGTAGTGTGGTGGTTATCACGTTTGCCTAACACTCATCACCGTAAGATCAGGTCCTCCAGGAAAAGCTGGAAAGCTACACCTTGGACAGAGCAGATTTCCATCTTTTGTGCTTTTGTAGCAAAGCAGTTAACATTTGCTTACAAAATGAAAGGGAGTCTCTGGTTTTCCACAGAAAGTGGAAGCCTGGCTCTTTCGTTGCTCAATAAGACTCTGTGCGTGACTGGAAAATTTTCCCTAAAGTACTGGTCGCCAAGTTCACCTATCAGCAAGAGGTCTACGCCCAAAAAAGGCTGGGAGCGGTTTCCCTTCCATTGAGCTTTTGTAGCAAGGCAGATAACAGCTGCTTGCAAAATCACAGGCAGTCTCTGCTTTTCCACTGAATGTGGAAGCCTGGCTCTTTCCTTCATCAAGAAGACAAGAGTAATGATGCGCTTGACTCGAGGTTGCGACTTGTAATTCCCCACCTCCAAGCGGGAAAACGCAAAGCAAACGTACCCTCAACCTGAAATTGCCATTCCTCAACCGTGGGAAGTCTTCTCATCTCCCGGTTCCTTCCCTGTTCATCGAGTGACGTCGAGCCGGCATGACGGATTCAGAACTCACAAAGTGGCACTTACCTCGGTGGTTATTTGCTTTAGATCAGGGTTGTCCAGTCTTCTCCAGAATGGGCCAGTGTGGTTGCAGGTTGTCATTCTAACCAAGCAGAAGCCACACTTTAGTCTATTGAAAGCCAAGATCAGCGGAGCCAACAATTGGAATCAGGTGTGGCTCCTGCTAGATTGGAACCAAAAGCTGAAGATTGGACAACGCTGCTTAAGACCAATCAGCATATAGACATATTTGCTTATTAAATATAAAACATTGACTATATAGATGGCTGATCGCGGAAAATGGACACCTCTCATCACAGTTTGCATGCTAGCTTGTCGCTAACAAGAGACAGACACGGAGAGACCGCATGTTCTCACCTTTTCGCCCCTGTTCACGGGTCAAACGTGCCCTGTTGCATAATGACGTGTTTACAAACAGCAAAGAGAGCACTAAGAACTCAAGTGGGAAGCAGAAAGAGTCGTAGGAGGCCTGCAGAGAAGCCTATGGCACATTCTGTTGACCAACTCATTCTCAGGTAGGTGATTCCTTCCTTTTGTGCCAACTACCATAAAGTACCTGGAGAAGCTCCAAGCCGTGGACGGGCCAAGAATTGGAGCCGGGTCAACTGCTTGGACTGGAGCTATGCTCACCACTATACCACCAATGCCACGCTGCACCATTCAGCTCTGGTGAACAAAGTGTACGTATGTGCACCACCAAAGTGCCACCGCACCGTGGTTTCTGTAGTGTAGTGGTTATCACGTTTGCCTCACATGCAAAAGGTCCCTGGTTCGAGACCGGGCAGAAACAAGCTAGAAATTCTGAACTTTGCTTTAATGACTGAGCGGTTGTCATCACTGTAGGATCAGGTCCTCTAGGAACAGCCAGAAAGGGAGACCTCCTTTACAGAGGAGATTTCCTTCTTTTGTAGCAAAGCAGTTAATATTTGCTTACCAAATGAAAGGGAGTCTCTGGTTTTCCCCAGAAAGTGGAAGCCTGGCTCTTTCGTTGCTCAACAAGACTCTGTGCGTGACTGGAAAATTTTCCGTAAAGTACTGCTCGCCGAGTTCACCTCGAGAGGTCTGCAAGAGGTCTGCGGCCGAAAAAGGCTGGGAGCGGTTTCCCTTCCATTGAGCTTTTGTAGCAAGGCAGATAACAGTTGCTTGCAAAATCACGGGCAGTCTCTGCTTTTCCACTGAATGTGGAAGCCTGGCTCTTTCCTTCATCAAGAAGACAAGAGTAATGATGCGCTTGACTCGAGGTTGCGACTTGTAATTCCCCACCCCCAAGCGGGAAAACGCAAAGCAAACGTACCCTCAACCTGAAATTGCCATTCCTCAACCGTGGGAAGTCTTCTCATCTCCGGGTTCCTTCCCTGTTCATCGAGTGACGTCGAGCCGGCATGACGGATTCAGAACTCACAAAGTGGCACTTACCTCGGTGGTTATTTGCTTTAGATCAGGGTTGTCCAGTCTTCTCCAGAATGGGCCAGTGTGGTTGCAGGTTGTCATTCTAACCAAGCAGAAGCCACACTTTACTCTATTGAAAGCCAAGATCAGCGGAGCCAACAATTGGAATCAGGTGTGGCTCCTGCTAGATTGGAACCAAAAGCTGAAGATTGGACAACGCTGCTTAAGACCAATCAGCATATAGACATATTTGCTTATTAAATATAAAACATTGACTATATAGATGGCTGATCGCGGAAAATGTACACCTCTCATCACAGTTTGCATGCTAGCTTGTCGCTAACAAGAGACAGACACGGAGAGACCGCATGTTCTCACCTTTTCGCCCCTGTTCACGGGTCAAACGTGCCCTGTTGCATAATGACGTGTTTACAAACAGCAAAGAGAGCACTAAGAACTCAAGTGGGAAGCAGAAAGAGTCGTAGGAGGCCTGCAGAGAAGCCCATGGCACATTCTGTTGACCAACTCATTCTCAGGTAGGTGATTCCTTCCTTTTGTGCCAACTACCATAAAGTACCTGGAGAAACTCCAAGCCGTGGACGGGCCAAGAATTGAAGCCGGGTCAACTGCTTGGACTGGAGCTATGCTCACCACTATACCACCAATGCCACGCTGCACCATTCAGCTCTGGTGAACAAAGTGTACGTATGTGCACCACCAAAGTGCCACCGCACCGTGGTTTCTGTAGTGTAGTGGTTATCACGTTTGCCTCACACGCAAAAGGTCCCTGGTTCGAGACTGGGCAGAAACAAGCTAGAAATTCTGAACTTTGCTTTAATGACTGAGCGGTTGTCATCACTGTAGGATCAGGTCCTCTAGGAACAGCCAGAAAGCGAGACCTCCTTTACAGAGGAGATTTCCTTCTTTTGTAGCAAAGCAGTTAATATTTGCTTACCAAATGAAAGGGAGTCTCTGGTTTTCCCCAGAAAGTGGAAGCCTGGCTCTTTCGTTGCTCAACAAGACTCTGTGCGTGACTGGAAAATTTTCCGTAAAGTACTGCTCGCCGAGTTCACCTCGAGAGGTCTGCAAGAGGTCTGCGGCCGAAAAAGGCTGGGAGCGGTTTCCCTTCCATTGAGCTTTTGTAGCAAGGCAGATAACAGTTGCTTGCAAAATCACGGGCAGTCTCTGCTTTTCCACTGAATGTGGAAGCCTGGCTCTTTCCTTCATCAAGAAGACAAGAGTAATGATGCGCTTGACTCGAGGTTGCGACTTGTAATTCCCCACCCCCAAGCGGGAAAACGCAAAGCAAACGTACCCTCAACGTGAAATTGCCATTCCTCAACCGTGGGAAGTCTTCTCATCTCCGGGTTCCTTCCCTGTTCATCGAGTGACGTCGAGCCGGCATGACGGATTCAGAACTCACAAAGTGGCACTTACCTCAGTGGTTATTTGCTTTAGATCAGGGTTGTCCAGTCTTCTCCAGAATGGGCCAGTGTGGTTGCAGGTTGTCATTCTAACCAAGCAGAAGCCACACTTTAGTCTATTGAAAGCCAAGATCAGCAGAGCCAACAATTGGAATCAGGTGTGGCTCCTGCTAGATTGGAACCAAAAGCTGAAGATTGGACAACGCTGCTTAAGACCAATCAGCATATAGACATATTTGCTTATAAAATATAAAACATTGACTATATAGATGGCTGATCGCGGAAAATGGACACCTCTCATCACAGTTTGCATGCTAGCTTGTCGCTAACAAGAGACAGACACGGAGAGACCGCATGTTCTCACCTTTTCGCCCCTGTTCACGGGTCAAACGTGCCCTGTTGCATAATGACGTGTTTACAGACAGCAAAGAGAGCACTAAGAACTCAAGTGGGAAGCAGAAAGAGTCGTAGGAGGCCTGCAGAGAAGCCTATGGCACATTCTGTTGACCAACTCATTCTCAGGTAGGTGATTCCTTCCTTTTGTGCCAACTACCATAAAGTACCTGGAGAAGCTCCAAGCTACAACCCGTGGACGGGCCAAGAATTGGAGCCGGGTCAACTGCTTGGACTGGAGCTATGCTCACCACTATACCACCAATGCCACGCTGCACCATTCAGCTCTGGTGAACAAAGTGTACGTATGTGCACCACCAAAGTGCCACCGTACCGTGGTTTCTGTAGTGTAGTGGTTATCACGTTTGCCTCACACGCAAAAGGTCCCTGGTTTGAGACCGGGCAGAAACAAGCTAGAAATTCTGAACTTTGCTTTAATGACTGAGCGGTTGTCATCACTGTAGGATCAGGTCCTCTAGGAACAGCCAGAAAGCGAGACCTCCTTTATAGAGGAGATTTCCTTCTTTTGTAGCAAAGCAGTTAATATTTGCTTACCAAATGAAAGGGAGTCTCTGGTTTTCCCCAGAAAGTGGAAGCCTGGCTCTTTCGTTGCTCAACAAGACTCTGTGCGTGACTGGAAAATTTTCCGTAAAGTACTGCTCGCCGAGTTCACCTCGAGAGGTCTGCAAGAGGTCTGCGGCCGAAACAGGCTGGGAGCGGTTTCCCTTCCATTGAGCTTTTGTAGCAAGGCAGATAACAGTTGCTTGCAAAATCACGGGCAGTCTCTGCTTTTCCACTGAATGTGGAAGCCTGGCTCTTTCCTTCATCAAGAAGACAAGAGTAATGATGCGCTTGACTCGAGGTTGCGACTTGTAATTCCCCACCCCCAAGCGGGAAAACGCAAAGCAAACGTACCCTCAACCTGAAATTGCCATTCCTCAACCGTGGGAAGTCTTCTCATCTCCGGGTTCCTTCCCTGTTCATCGAGTGACGTCGAGCCCGCATGACGGATTCAGAACTCACAAAGTGGCACTTACCTCGGTGGTTATTTGCTTTAGATCAGGGTTGTCCAGTCTTCTCCAGAATGGGCCAGTGTGGTTGCAGGTTGTCATTCTAACCAAGCAGAAGCCACACTTTAGTCTATTGAAAGCCAAGATCAGCGGAGCCAACAATTGGAATCAGGTGTGGCTCCTGCTAGATTGGAACCAAAAGCTGAAGATTGGACAACGCTGCTTAAGACCAATCAGCATATAGACATATTTGCTTATAAAATATAAAACATTGACTATATAGATGGCTGATCGCGGAAAATGTACACCTCTCATCACAGTTTGCATGCTAGCTTGTCGCTAACAAGAGACAGACACGGAGAGACCGCATGTTCTCACCTTTTCGCCCCTGTTCACGGGTCAAACGTGCCCTGTTGCATAATGACGTGTTTACAAACAGCAAAGAGAGCACTAAGAACTCAAGTGGGAAGCAGAAAGAGTCGTAGGAGGCCTGCAGAGAAGCCCATGGCACGTTCTGTTGACCAACTCATTCTCAGGCAGGTGATTCCTTCCTTATCCGCCAACTACCATGAAATACCACGAGACGCTCCAAGTTACAATCGGTGCATTGGCCGGGAATCGAACCCAGGTCAACTGGGAGCGGTTTCCCTTCCATTGAGCTTTTGTAGCAAGGCAGATAACAGCTGCTTGCAAAATCACAGGCAGTCTCTGCTTTTCCACTGAATGTGGAAGCCTGGCTCTTTCCTTCATCAAGAAGACAAGAGTAATGATGCGCTTGACTCGAGGTTGCAACTTGTAATTCCCCACCCCCAAGCGGGAAAACGCAAAGCAAACGTACCCTCAACCTGAAATTGCCATTCCTCAACCGTGGGAAGTCTTCTCATCTCCCGGTTCCTTCCCTGTTCATCGAGTGACGTCGAGCCGGCATGACGGATTCAGAACTCACAAAGTGGCACTTACCTCGGTGGTTATTTGCTTTAGATCAGGGTTGTCCAGTCTTCTCCAGAATGGGCCAGTGTGGTTGCAGGTTGTCATTCTAACCAAGCAGAAGCCACACTTTAGTCTACTGAAAGCCAAGATCAGCGGAGCCAACAATTGGAATCAGGTGTGGCTCCTGCTAGATTGGAACCAAAAGCTGAAGATTGGACAACGCTGCTTAAGACCAATCAGCATATAGACATATTTGCTTATTAAATATAAAACATTGACTATATAGATGGCTGATCGCGGAAAATGGACACCTCTCATCACAGTTTGCATGCTAGCTTGTCGCTAACAAGAGACAGACACGGAGAGACCGCATGTTCTCACCTTTTCGCCCCTGTTCACGGGTCAAACGTGCCCTGTTGCATAATGACGTGTTTACAAACAGCAAAGAGAGCACTAAGAACTCAAGTGGGAAGCAGAAAGAGTCGTAGGAGGCCTGCAGAGAAGCCCATGGCACATTCTGTTGACCAACTCATTCTCAGGCAGGTGATTCCTTCCTTATCCGCCAACTACCATGAAATACCACGAGACGCTCCAAGTTACAATCGGTGCATTGGCCGGGAATCGAACCCAGGTCAACTGGGAGCGGTTTCCCTTCCATTGAGCTTTTGTAGCAAGGCAGATAACAGTTGCTTGCAAAATCACGGGCAGTCTCTGCTTTTCCACTGAATGTGGAAGCCTGGCTCTTTCCTTCATCAAGAAGACAAGAGTAATGATGCGCTTGACTCTAGGTTGCAACTTGTAATTCCCCACCTCCAAGCGGGAAAACGCAAAGCAAACGTACCCTCAACCTGAAATTGCCATTCCTCAACCGTGGGAAGTCTTCTCATCTCCCGGTTCCTTCCCTGTTCATCGAGTGACGTCGAGCCGGCATGACGGATTCAGAACTCACAAAGTGGCACTTACCTCGGTGGTTATTTGCTTTAGATCAGGGTTGTCCAGTCTTCTCCAGAATGGGCCAGTGTGGTTGCAGGTTGTCATTCTAACCAAGCAGAAGCCACACTTTAGTCTATTGAAAGCCAAGATCAGCGGAGCCAACAATTGGAATCAGGTGTGGCTCCTGCTAGATTGGAACCAAAAGCTGAAGATTGGACAACGCTGCTTAAGACCAATCAGCATATAGACATATTTGCTTATTAAATATAAAACATTGACTATATAGATGGCTGATCGCGGAAAATGGACACCTCTCATCACAGTTTGCATGCTAGCTTGTCGCTAACAAGAGACAGACACGGAGAGACCGCATGTTCTCACCTTTTCGCCCCTGTTCACGGGTCAAACGTGCCCTGTTGCATAATGACGTGTTTACAAACAGCAAAGAGAGCACTAAGAACTCAAGTGGGAAGCAGAAAGAGTCGTAGGAGGCCTGCAGAGAAGCCTATGGCACATTCTGTTGACCAACTCATTCTCAGGTAGGTGATTCCTTCCTTTTGTGCCAACTACCATAAAGTACCTGGAGAAGCTCCAAGCTGTGGACGGGCCAAGAATTGAAGCCGGGTCAACTGCTTGGACTGGAGCTATGCTCACCACTATACCACCAATGCCACGCTGCACCATTCAGCGCTGGTGAACAAAGTGTACGTATGTGCACCACCAAAGTGCCACCGCACCGTGGTTTCTGTAGTGTAGTGGTTATCACGTTTGCCTCACACGCAAAAGGTCCCTGGTTCGAGACCGGGCAGAAACAAGCTAGAAATTCTGAACTTTGCTTTAATGACTGAGCGGTTGTCATCACTGTAGGATCAGGTCCTCTAGGAACAGCCAGAAAGCGAGACCTCCTTTACAGAGGAGATTTCCTTCTTTTGTAGCAAAGCAGTTAATATTTGCTTACCAAATGAAAGGGAGTCTCTGGTTTTCCCCAGAAAGTGGAAGCCTGGCTCTTTCGTTGCTCAACAAGACTCTGTGCGTGACTGGAAAATTTTCCGTAAAGTACTGCTCGCCGAGTTCACCTCGAGAGGTCTGCAAGAGGTCTGCGGCCGAAAAAGGCTGGGAGCGGTTTCCCTTCCATTGAGCTTTTGTAGCAAGGCAGATAACAGTTGCTTGCAAAATCACGGGCAGTCTCTGCTTTTCCACTGAATGTGGAAGCCTGGCTCTTTCCTTCATCAAGAAGACAAGAGTAATGATGCGCTTGACTCGAGGTTGCGACTTGTAATTCCCCACCCCCAAGCGGGAAAACGCAAAGCAAACGTACCCTCAACCTGAAATTGCCATTCCTCAACCGTGGGAAGTCTTCTCATCTCCGGGTTCCTTCCCTGTTCATCGAGTGACGTCGAGCCGGCATGACGGATTCAGAACTCACAAAGTGGCACTTACCTCGGTGGTTATTTGCTTTAGATCAGGGTTGTCCAGTCTTCTCCAGAATGGGCCAGTGTGGTTGCAGGTTGTCATTCTAACCAAGCAGAAGCCACACTTTAGTCTATTGAAAGCCAAGATCAGCGGAGCCAACAATTGGAATCAGGTGTGGCTCCTGCTAGATTGGAACCAAAAGCTGAAGATTGGACAACGCTGCTTAAGACCAATCAGCATATAGACATATTTGCTTATAAAATATAAAACATTGACTATATAGATGGCTGATCGCGGAAAATGTACACCTCTCATCACAGTTTGCATGCTAGCTTGTCGCTAACAAGAGACAGACACGGAGAGACCGCATGTTCTCACCTTTTCGCCCCTGTTCACGGGTCAAACGTGCCCTGTTGCATAATGACGTGTTTACAAACAGCAAAGAGAGCACTAAGAACTCAAGTGGGAAGCAGAAAGAGTCGTAGGAGGCCTGCAGAGAAGCCCATGGCACATTCTGTTGACCAACTCATTCTCAGGCAGGTGATTCCTTCCTTATCCGCCAACTACCATGAAATACCACGAGACGCTCCAAGTTACAATCGGTGCATTGGCCGGGAATCGAACCCAGGTCAACTGGGAGCGGTTTCCCTTCCATTGAGCTTTTGTAGCAAGGCAGATAACAGTTGCTTGCAAAATCACGGGCAGTCTCTGCTTTTCCACTGAATGTGGAAGCCTGGCTCTTTCCTTCATCAAGAAGACAAGAGTAATGATGCGCTTGACTCGAGGTTGCGACTTGTAATTCCCCACCTCCAAGCGGGAAAACGCAAAGCAAACGTACCCTCAACCTGAAATTGCCATTCCTCAACCGTGGGAAGTCTTCTCATCTCCCGGTTCCTTCCCTGTTCATCGAGTGACGTCGAGCCGGCATGACGGATTCAGAACTCACAAAGTGGCACTTACCTCGGTGGTTATTTGCTTTAGATCAGGGTTGTCCAGTCTTCTCCAGAATGGGCCAGTGTGGTTGCAGGTTGTCATTCTAACCAAGCAGAAGCCACACTTTAGTCTATTGAAAGCCAAGATCAGCGGAGCCAACAATTGGAATCAGGTGTGGCTCCTGCTAGATTGGAACCAAAAGCTGAAGATTGGACAACGCTGCTTAAGACCAATCAGCATATAGACATATTTGCTTATTAAATATAAAACATTGACTATATAGATGGCTGATCGCGGAAAATGGACACCTCTCATCACAGTTTGCATGCTAGCTTGTCGCTAACAAGAGACAGACACGGAGAGACCGCATGTTCTCACCTTTTCGCCCCTGTTCACGGGTCAAACGTGCCCTGTTGCATAATGACGTGTTTACAAACAGCAAAGAGAGCACTAAGAACTCAAGTGGGAAGCAGAAAGAGTCGTAGGAGGCCTGCAGAGAAGCCCATGGCACATTCTGTTGACCAACTCATTCTCAGGCAGGTGATTCCTTCCTTATCCGCCAACTACCATGAAATACCACGAGACGCTCCAAGTTACAATCGGTGCATTGGCCGGGAATCGAACCCAGGTCAACTGGGAGCGGTTTCCCTTCCATTGAGCTTTTGTAGCAAGGCAGATAACAGTTGCTTGCAAAATCACGGGCAGTCTCTGCTTTTCCACTGAATGTGGAAGCCTGGCTCTTTCCTTCATCAAGAAGACAAGAGTAATGATGCGCTTGACTCGAGGTTGCGACTTGTAATTCCCCACCCCCAAGCGGGAAAACGCAAAGCAAACGTACCCTCAACCTGAAATTGCCATTCCTCAACCGTGGGAAGTCTTCTCATCTCCGGGTTCCTTCCCTGTTCATCGAGTGACGTCGAGCCCGCATGACGGATTCAGAACTCACAAAGTGGCACTTACCTCGGTGGTTATTTGCTTTAGATCAGGGTTGTCCAGTCTTCTCCAGAATGGGCCAGTGTGGTTGCAGGTTGTCATTCTAACCAAGCAGAAGCCACACTTTAGTCTATTGAAAGCCAAGATCAGCGGAGCCAACAATTGGAATCAGGTGTGGCTCCTGCTAGATTGGAACCAAAAGCTGAAGATTGGACAACGCTGCTTAAGACCAATCAGCATATAGACATATTTGCTTATAAAATATAAAACATTGACTATATAGATGGCTGATCGCGGAAAATGTACACCTCTCATCACAGTTTGCATGCTAGCTTGTCGCTAACAAGAGACAGACACGGAGAGACCGCATGTTCTCACCTTTTCGCCCCTGTTCACGGGTCAAACGTGCCCTGTTGCATAATGACGTGTTTACAAACAGCAAAGAGAGCACTAAGAACTCAAGTGGGAAGCAGAAAGAGTCGTAGGAGGCCTGCAGAGAAGCCCATGGCACATTCTGTTGACCAACTCATTCTCAGGCAGGTGATTCCTTCCTTATCCGCCAACTACCATGAAATACCACGAGACGCTCCAAGTTACAATCGGTGCATTGGCCGGGAATCGAACCCAGGTCAACTGGGAGCGGTTTCCCATCCATTGAGCTTTTGTAGCAAGGCAGATAACAGTTGCTTGCAAAATCACGGGCAGTCTCTGCTTTTCCACTGAATGTGGAAGCCTGGCTCTTTCCTTCATCAAGAAGACAAGAGTAATGATGCGCTTGACTCGAGGTTGCGACTTGTAATTCCCCACCCCCAAGCGGGAAAACGCAAAGCAAACGTACCCTCAACCTGAAATTGCCATTCCTCAACCGTGGGAAGTCTTCTCATCTCCGGGTTCCTTCCCTGTTCATCGAGTGACGTCGAGCCGGCATGACGGATTCAGAACTCACAAAGTGGCACTTACCTCGGTGGTTATTTGCTTTAGATCAGGGTTGTCCAGTCTTCTCCAGAATGGGCCAGTGTGGTTGCAGGTTGTCATTCTAACCAAGCAGAAGCCACACTTTAGTCTATTGAAAGCCAAGATCAGCGGAGCCAACAATTGGAATCAGGTGTGGCTCCTGCTAGATTGGAACCAAAAGCTGAAGATTGGACAACGCTGCTTAAGACCAATCAGCATATAGACATATTTGCTTATAAAATATAAAACATTGACTATATAGATGGCTGATCGCGGAAAATGTACACCTCTCATCACAGTTTGCATGCTAGCTTGTCGCTAACAAGAGACAGACACGGAGAGACCGCATGTTCTCACCTTTTCGCCCCTGTTCACGGGTCAAACGTGCCCTGTTGCATAATGACGTGTTTACAAACAGCAAAGAGAGCACTAAGAACTCAAGTGGGAAGCAGAAAGAGTCGTAGGAGGCCTGCAGAGAAGCCCATGGCACATTCTGTTGACCAACTCATTCTCAGGCAGGTGATTCCTTCCTTATCCGCCAACTACCATGAAATACCACGAGACGCTCCAAGTTACAATCGGTGCATTGGCCGGGAATCGAACCCAGGTCAACTGGGAGCGGTTTCCCATCCATTGAGCTTTTGTAGCAAGGCAGATAACAGTTGCTTGCAAAATCACGGGCAGTCTCTGCTTTTCCACTGAATGTGGAAGCCTGGCTCTTTCCTTCATCAAGAAGACAAGAGTAATGATGCGCTTGACTCGAGGTTGCGACTTGTAATTCCCCACCCCCAAGCGGGAAAACGCAAAGCAAACGTACCCTCAACCTGAAATTGCCATTCCTCAACCGTGGGAAGTCTTCTCATCTCCGGGTTCCTTCCCTGTTCATCGAGTGACGTCGAGCCGGCATGACGGATTCAGAACTCACAAAGTGGCACTTACCTCGGTGGTTATTTGCTTTAGATCAGGGTTGTCCAGTCTTCTCCAGAATGGGCCAGTGTGGTTGCAGGTTGTCATTCTAACCAAGCAGAAGCCACACTTTAGTCTATTGAAAGCCAAGATCAGTGGAGCCAACAATTGGAATCAGGTGTGGCTCCTGCTAGATTGGAACCAAAAGCTGAAGATTGGACAACGCTGCTTAAGACCAATCAGCATATAGACATATTTGCTTATAAAATATAAAACATTGACTATATAGATGGCTGATCGCGGAAAATGTACACCTCTCATCACAGTTTGCATGCTAGCTTGTCGCTAACAAGAGACAGACACGGAGAGACCGCATGTTCTCACCTTTTCGCCCCTGTTCACGGGTCAAACGTTCCCTGTTGCATAATGACGTGTTTACAAACAGCAAAGAGAGCACTAAGAACTCAAGTGGGAAGCAGAAAGAGTCGTAGGAGGCCTGCAGAGAAGCCCATGGCACATTCTGTTGACCAACTCATTCTCAGGCAGGTGATTCCTTCCTTATCCGCCAACTACCATGAAATACCACGAGACGCTCCAAGTTACAATCGGTGCATTGGCCGGGAATCGAACCCAGGTCAACTGGGAGCGGTTTCCCTTCCATTGAGCTTTTGTAGCAAGGCAGATAACAGTTGCTTGCAAAATCACGGGCAGTCTCTGCTTTTCCACTGAATGTGGAAGCCTGGCTCTTTCCTTCATCAAGAAGACAAGAGTAATGATGCGCTTGACTCGAGGTTGCGACTTGTAATTCCCCACCTCCAAGCGGGAAAACGCAAAGCAAACGTACCCTCAACCTGAAATTGCCATTCCTCAACCGTGGGAAGTCTTCTCATCTCCCGGTTCCTTCCCTGTTCATCGAGTGACGTCGAGCCGGCATGACGGATTCAGAACTCACAAAGTGGCACTTACCTCGGTGGTTATTTGCTTTAGATCAGGGTTGTCCAGTCTTCTCCAGAATGGGCCAGTGTGGTTGCAGGTTGTCATTCTAACCAAGCAGAAGCCACACTTTAGTCTATTGAAAGCCAAGATCAGCGGAGCCAACAATTGGAATCAGGTGTGGCTCCTGCTAGATTGGAACCAAAAGCTGAAGATTGGACAACGCTGCTTAAGACCAATCAGCATATAGACATATTTGCTTATTAAATATAAAACATTGACTATATAGATGGCTGATCGCGGAAAATGGACACCTCTCATCACAGTTTGCATGCTAGCTTGTCGCTAACAAGAGACAGACACGGAGAGACCGCATGTTCTCACCTTTTCGCCCCTGTTCACGGGTCAAACGTGCCCTGTTGCATAATGACGTGTTTACAAACAGCAAAGAGAGCACTAAGAACTCAAGTGGGAAGCAGAAAGAGTCGTAGGAGGCCTGCAGAGAAGCCCATGGCACATTCTGTTGACCAACTCATTCTCAGGCAGGTGATTCCTTCCTTATCCGCCAACTACCATGAAATACCACGAGACGCTCCAAGTTACAATCGGTGCATTGGCCGGGAATCGAACCCAGGTCAACTGGGAGCGGTTTCCCTTCCATTGAGCTTTTGTAGCAAGGCAGATAACAGTTGCTTGCAAAATCACGGGCAGTCTCTGCTTTTCCACTGAATGTGGAAGCCTGGCTCTTTCCTTCATCAAGAAGACAAGAGTAATGATGCGCTTGACTCGAGGTTGCGACTTGTAATTCCCCACCCCCAAGCGGGAAAACGCAAAGCAAACGTACCCTCAACCTGAAATTGCCATTCCTCAACCGTGGGAAGTCTTCTCATCTCCGGGTTCCTTCCCTGTTCATCGAGTGACGTCGAGCCCGCATGACGGATTCAGAACTCACAAAGTGGCACTTACCTCGGTGGTTATTTGCTTTAGATCAGGGTTGTCCAGTCTTCTCCAGAATGGGCCAGTGTGGTTGCAGGTTGTCATTCTAACCAAGCAGAAGCCACACTTTAGTCTATTGAAAGCCAAGATCAGCGGAGCCAACAATTGGAATCAGGTGTGGCTCCTGCTAGATTGGAACCAAAAGCTGAAGATTGGACAACGCTGCTTAAGACCAATCAGCATATAGACATATTTGCTTATAAAATATAAAACATTGACTATATAGATGGCTGATCGCGGAAAATGTACACCTCTCATCACAGTTTGCATGCTAGCTTGTCGCTAACAAGAGACAGACACGGAGAGACCGCATGTTCTCACCTTTTCGCCCCTGTTCACGGGTCAAACGTGCCCTGTTGCATAATGACGTGTTTACAAACAGCAAAGAGAGCACTAAGAACTCAAGTGGGAAGCAGAAAGAGTCGTAGGAGGCCTGCAGAGAAGCCCATGGCACATTCTGTTGACCAACTCATTCTCAGGCAGGTGATTCCTTCCTTATCCGCCAACTACCATGAAATACCACGAGACGCTCCAAGTTACAATCGGTGCATTGGCCGGGAATCGAACCCAGGTCAACTGGGAGCGGTTTCCCATCCATTGAGCTTTTGTAGCAAGGCAGATAACAGTTGCTTGCAAAATCACGGGCAGTCTCTGCTTTTCCACTGAATGTGGAAGCCTGGCTCTTTCCTTCATCAAGAAGACAAGAGTAATGATGCGCTTGACTCGAGGTTGCGACTTGTAATTCCCCACCCCCAAGCGGGAAAACGCAAAGCAAACGTACCCTCAACCTGAAATTGCCATTCCTCAACCGTGGGAAGTCTTCTCATCTCCGGGTTCCTTCCCTGTTCATCGAGTGACGTCGAGCCGGCATGACGGATTCAGAACTCACAAAGTGGCACTTACCTCGGTGGTTATTTGCTTTAGATCAGGGTTGTCCAGTCTTCTCCAGAATGGGCCAGTGTGGTTGCAGGTTGTCATTCTAACCAAGCAGAAGCCACACTTTAGTCTATTGAAAGCCAAGATCAGCGGAGCCAACAATTGGAATCAGGTGTGGCTCCTGCTAGATTGGAACCAAAAGCTGAAGATTGGACAACGCTGCTTAAGACCAATCAGCATATAGACATATTTGCTTATTAAATATAAAACATTGACTATATAGATGGCTGATCGCGGAAAATGGACACCTCTCATCACAGTTTGCATGCTAGCTTGTCGCTAACAAGAGACAGACACGGAGAGACCGCATGTTCTCACCTTTTCGCCCCTGTTCACGGGTCAAACGTGCCCTGTTGCATAATGACGTGTTTACAAACAGCAAAGAGAGCACTAAGAACTCAAGTGGGAAGCAGAAAGAGTCGTAGGAGGCCTGCAGAGAAGCCTATGGCACATTCTGTTGACCAACTCATTCTCAGGTAGGTGATTCCTTCCTTTTGTGCCAACTACCATAAAGTACCTGGAGAAGCTCCAAGCCGTGGACGGGCCAAGAATTGAAGCCGGGTCAACTGCTTGGACTGGAGCTATGCTCACCACTATACCACCAATGCCACGCTGCACCATTCAGCGCTGGTGAACAAAGTGTACGTATGTGCACCACCAAAGTGCCACCGCACCGTGGTTTCTGTAGTGTAGTGGTTATCACGTTTGCCTCACACGCAAAAGGTCCCTGGTTCGAGACCGGGCAGAAACAAGCTAGAAATTCTGAACTTTGCTTTAATGACTGAGCGGTTGTCATCACTGTAGGATCAGGTCCTCTAAGAACAGCCAGAAAGCGAGACCTCCTTTACAGAGGAGATTTCCTTCTTTTGTAGCAAAGCAGTTAATATTTGCTTACCAAATGAAAGGGAGTCTCTGGTTTTCCCCAGAAAGTGGAAGCCTGGCTCTTTCGTTGCTCAACAAGACTCTGTGCGTGACTGGAAAATTTTCCGTAAAGTACTGCTCGCCGAGTTCACCTCGAGAGGTCTGCAAGAGGTCTGCGGCCGAAAAAGGCTGGGAGCGGTTTCCCTTCCATTGAGCTTTTGTAGCAAGGCAGATAACAGTTGCTTGCAAAATCACGGGCAGTCTCTGCTTTTCCACTGAATGTGGAAGCCTGGCTCTTTCCTTCATCAAGAAGACAAGAGTAATGATGCGCTTGACTCGAGGTTGCGACTTGTAATTCCCCACCCCCAAGCGGGAAAACGCAAAGCAAACGTACCCTCAACCTGAAATTGCCATTCCTCAACCGTGGGAAGTCTTCTCATCTCCGGGTTCCTTCCCTGTTCATCGAGTGACGTCGAGCCGGCATGACGGATTCAGAACTCACAAAGTGGCACTTACCTCGGTGGTTATTTGCTTTAGATCAGGGTTGTCCAGTCTTCTCCAGAATGGGCCAGTGTGGTTGCAGGTTGTCATTCTAACCAAGCAGAAGCCACACTTTAGTCTATTGAAAGCCAAGATCAGCGGAGCCAACAATTGGAATCAGGTGTGGCTCCTGCTAGATTGGAACCAAAAGCTGAAGATTGGACAACGCTGCTTAAGACCAATCAGCATATAGACATATTTGCTTATAAAATATAAAACATTGACTATATAGATGGCTGATCGCGGAAAATGTACACCTCTCATCACAGTTTGCATGCTAGCTTGTCGCTAACAAGAGACAGACACGGAGAGACCGCATGTTCTCACCTTTTCGCCCCTGTTCACGGGTCAAACGTGCCCTGTTGCATAATGACGTGTTTACAAACAGCAAAGAGAGCACTAAGAACTCAAGTGGGAAGCAGAAAGAGTCGTAGGAGGCCTGCAGAGAAGCCCATGGCACATTCTGTTGACCAACTCATTCTCAGGCAGGTGATTCCTTCCTTATCTGCCAACTACCATGAAATACCACGAGACGCTCCAAGTTACAATCGGTGCATTGGCCGGGAATCGAACCCAGGTCAACTGGGAGCGGTTTCCCTTCCATTGAGCTTTTGTAGCAAGGCAGATAACAGTTGCTTGCAAAATCACGGGCAGTCTCTGCTTTTCCACTGAATGTGGAAGCCTGGCTCTTTCCTTCATCAAGAAGACAAGAGTAATGATGCGCTTGACTCGAGGTTGCAACTTGTAATTCCCCACCTCCAAGCGGGAAAACGCAAAGCAAACGTACCCTCAACCTGAAATTGCCATTCCTCAACCGTGGGAAGTCTTCTCATCTCCCGGTTCCTTCCCTGTTCATCGAGTGACGTCGAGCCGGCATGACGGATTCAGAACTCACAAAGTGGCACTTACCTCGGTGGTTATTTGCTTTAGATCAGGGTTGTCCAGTCTTCTCCAGAATGGGCCAGTGTGGTTGCAGGTTGTCATTCTAACCAAGCAGAAGCCACACTTTAGTCTATTGAAAGCCAAGATCAGCGGAGCCAACAATTGGAATCAGGTGTGGCTCCTGCTAGATTGGAACCAAAAGCTGAAGATTGGACAACGCTGCTTAAGACCAATCAGCATATAGACATATTTGCTTATAAAATATAAAACATTGACTATATAGATGGCTGATCGCGGAAAATGTACACCTCTCATCACAGTTTGCATGCTAGCTTGTCGCTAACAAGAGACAGACACGGAGAGACCGCATGTTCTCACCTTTTCGCCCCTGTTCACGGGTCAAACGTGCCCTGTTGCATAATGACGTGTTTACAAACAGCAAAGAGAGCACTAAGAACTCAAGTGGGAAGCAGAAAGAGTCGTAGGAGGCCTGCAGAGAAGCCTATGGCACATTCTGTTGACCAACTCATTCTCAGGTAGGTGATTCCTTCCTTTTGTGCCAACTACCATAAAGTACCTGGAGAAGCTCCAAGCCGTGGACGGGCCAAGAATTGAAGCCGGGTCAACTGCTTGGACTGGAGCTATGCTCACCACTATACCACCAATGCCACGCTGCACCATTCAGCGCTGGTGAACAAAGTGTACGTATGTGCACCACCAAAGTGCCACCGCACCGTGGTTTCTGTAGTGTAGTGGTTATCACGTTTGCCTCACACGCAAAAGGTCCCTGGTTCGAGACCGGGCAGAAACAAGCTAGAAATTCTGAACTTTGCTTTAATGACTGAGCGGTTGTCATCACTGTAGGATCAGGTCCTCTAGGAACAGCCAGAAAGCGAGACCTCCTTTACAGAGGAGATTTCCTTCTTTTGTAGCAAAGCAGTTAATATTTGCTTACCAAATGAAAGGGAGTCTCTGGTTTTCCCCAGAAAGTGGAAGCCTGGCTCTTTCGTTGCTCAACAAGACTCTGTGCGTGACTGGAAAATTTTCCGTAAAGTACTGCTCGCCGAGTTCACCTCGAGAGGTCTGCAAGAGGTCTGCGGCCGAAAAAGGCTGGGAGCGGTTTCCCTTCCATTGAGCTTTTGTAGCAAGGCAGATAACAGTTGCTTGCAAAATCACGGGCAGTCTCTGCTTTTCCACTGAATGTGGAAGCCTGGCTCTTTCCTTCATCAAGAAGACAAGAGTAATGATGCGCTTGACTCGAGGTTGCGACTTGTAATTCCCCACCCCCAAGCGGGAAAACGCAAAGCAAACGTACCCTCAACCTGAAATTGCCATTCCTCAACCGTGGGAAGTCTTCTCATCTCCCGGTTCCTTCCCTGTTCATCGAGTGACGTCGAGCCGGCATGACGGATTCAGAACTCACAAAGTGGCACTTACCTCGGTGGTTATTTGCTTTAGATCAGGGTTGTCCAGTCTTCTCCAGAATGGGCCAGTGTGGTTGCAGGTTGTCATTCTAACCAAGCAGAAGCCACACTTTAGTCTATTGAAAGCCAAGATCAGCGGAGCCAACAATTGGAATCAGGTGTGGCTCCTGCTAGATTGGAACCAAAAGCTGAAGATTGGACAACGCTGCTTAAGACCAATCAGCATATAGACATATTTGCTTATAAAATATAAAACATTGACTATATAGATGGCTGATCGCGGAAAATGTACACCTCTCATCACAGTTTGCATGCGAGCTTGTCGCTAACAAGAGACAGACACGGAGAGACCGCATGTTCTCACCTTTTCGCCCCTGTTCACGGGTCAAACGTGCCCTGTTGCATAATGACGTGTTAACAAACAGCAAAGAGAGCACTAAGAACTCAAGTGGGAAGCAGAAAGAGTCGTAGGAGGCCTGCAGAGAAGCCTATGGCACATTCTGTTGACCAACTCATTCTCAGGCAGGTGATTCCTTCCTTATCCGCCAACTACCATGAAATACCACGAGACGCTCCAAGTTACAATCGGTGCATTGGCCGGGAATCGAACCCAGGTCAACTGGGAGCGGTTTCCCTTCCATTGAGCTTTTGTAGCAAGGCAGATAACAGTTGCTTGCAAAATCACGGGCAGTCTCTGCTTTTCCACTGAATGTGGAAGCCTGGCTCTTTCCTTCATCAAGAAGACAAGAGTAATGATGCGCTTGACTCGAGGTTGCGACTTGTAATTCCCCACCTCCAAGCGGGAAAACGCAAAGCAAACGTACCCTCAACCTGAAATTGCCATTCCTCAACCGTGGGAAGTCTTCTCATCTCCGGGTTCCTTCCCTGTTCATCGAGTGACGTCGAGCCGGCATGACGGATTCAGAACTCACAAAGTGGCACTTACCTCGGTGGTTATTTGCTTTAGATCAGGGTTGTCCAGTCTTCTCCAGAATGGGCCAGTGTGGTTGCAGGTTGTCATTCTAACCAAGCAGAAGCCACACTTTAGTCTATTGAAAGCCAAGATCAGCGGAGCCAACAATTGGAATCAGGTGTGGCTCCTGCTAGATTGGAACCAAAAGCTGAAGATTGGACAACGCTGCTTAAGACCAATCAGCATATAGACATATTTGCTTATAAAATATAAAACATTGACTATATAGATGGCTGATCGCGGAAAATGTACACCTCTCATCACAGTTTGCATGCTAGCTTGTCGCTAACAAGAGACAGACACGGAGAGACCGCATGTTCTCACCTTTTCGCCCCTGTTCACGGGTCAAACGTGCCCTGTTGCATAATGACGTGTTTACAAACAGCAAAGAGAGCACTAAGAACTCAAGTGGGAAGCAGAAAGAGTCGTAGGAGGCCTGCAGAGAAGCCCATGGCACATTCTGTTGACCAACTCATTCTCAGGCAGGTGATTCCTTCCTTATCCGCCAACTACCATGAAATACCACGAGACGCTCCAAGTTACAATCGGTGCATTGGCCGGGAATCGAACCCAGGTCAACTGGGAGCGGTTTCCCTTCCATTGAGCTTTTGTAGCAAGGCAGATAACAGCTGCTTGCAAAATCACAGGCAGTCTCTGCTTTTCCACTGAATGTGGAAGCCTGGCTCTTTCCTTCATCAAGAAGACAAGAGTAATGATGCGCTTGACTCGAGGTTGCGACTTGTAATTCCCCACCTCCAAGCGGGAAAACGCAAAGCAAACGTACCCTCAACCTGAAATTGCCATTCCTCAACCGTGGGAAGTCTTCTCATCTCCCGGTTCCTTCCCTGTTCATCGAGTGACGTCGAGCCGGCATGACGGATTCAGAACTCACAAAGTGGCACTTACCTCTGTGGTTATTTGCTTTAGATCAGGGTTGTCCAGTCTTCTCCAGAATGGGCCAGTGTGGTTGCAGGTTGTCATTGTAACCAAGCAGAAGCCACACTTTAGTCTATTGAAAGCCAAGATCAGCGGAGCCAACAATTGGAATCAGGTGTGGCTCCTGCTAGATTGGAACCAAAAGCTGAAGATTGGACAACGCTGCTTAAGACCAATCAGCATATAGACATATTTGCTTATTAAATATAAAACATTGACTATATAGATGGCTGATCGCGGAAAATGTACACCTCTCATCACAGTTTGCATGCTAGCTTGTCGCTAACAAGAGACAGACACGGAGAGACCGCATGTTCTCACCTTTTCGCCCCTGTTCACGGGTCAAACGTGCCCTGTTGCATAATGACGTGTTTACAAACAGCAAAGAGAGCACTAAGAACTCAAGTGGGAAGCAGAAAGAGTCGTAGGAGGCCTGCAGAGAAGCCTATGGCACATTCTGTTGACCAACTCATTCTCAGGTAGGTGATTCCTTCCTTTTGTGCCAACTACCATAAAGTACCTGGAGAAGCTCCAAGCCGTGGACGGGCCAAGAATTGGAGCCGGGTCAACTGCTTGGACTGGAGCTATGCTCACCACTATACCACCAATGCCATGCTGCACCATTCAGCTCTGGTGAACAAAGTGTACGTATGTGCACCACCAAAGTGCCACCGCACCGTGGTTTCTGTAGTGTAGTGGTTATCACGTTTGCCTCACACGCAAAAGGTCCCTGGTTCGAGACCGGGCAGAAACAAGCTAGAAATTCTGAACTTTGCTTTAATGACTGAGCGGTTGTCATCACTGTAGGATCAGGTCCTCTAGGAACAGCCAGAAAGCGAGACCTCCTTTACAGAGGAGATTTCCTTCTTTTGTAGCAAAGCAGTTAATATTTGCTTACCAAATGAAAGGGAGTCTCTGGTTTTCCCCAGAAAGTGGAAGCCTGGCTCTTTCGTTGCTCAACAAGACTCTGTGCGTGACTGGAAAATTTTCCGTAAAGTACTGCTCGCCGAGTTCACCTCGAGAGGTCTGCAAGAGGTCTGCGGCCGAAAAAGGCTGGGAGCGGTTTCCCTTCCATTGAGCTTTTGTAGCAAGGCAGATAACAGTTGCTTGCAAAATCACGGGCAGTCTCTGCTTTTCCACTGAATGTGGAAGCCTGGCTCTTTCCTTCATCAAGAAGACAAGAGTAATGATGCGCTTGACTCGAGGTTGCGACTTGTAATTCCCCACCCCCAAGCGGGAAAACGCAAAGCAAACGTACCCTCAACCTGAAATTGCCATTCCTCAACCGTGGGAAGTCTTCTCATCTCCGGGTTCCTTCCCTGTTCATCGAGTGACGTCGAGCCGGCATGACGGATTCAGAACTCACAAAGTGGCACTTACCTCGGTGGTTATTTGCTTTAGATCAGGGTTGTCCAGTCTTCTCCAGAATGGGCCAGTGTGGTTGCAGGTTGTCATTCTAACCAAGCAGAAGCCACACTTTAGTCTATTGAAAGCCAAGATCAGCGGAGCCAACAATTGGAATCAGGTGTGGCTCCTGCTAGATTGGAACCAAAAGCTGAAGATTGGACAACGCTGCTTAAGACCAATCAGCATATAGACATATTTGCTTATAAAATATAAAACATTGACTATATAGATGGCTGATCGCGGAAAATGTACACCTCTCATCACAGTTTGCATGCTAGCTTGTCGCTAACAAGAGACAGACACGGAGAGACCGCATGTTCTCACCTTTTCGCCCCTGTTCACGGGTCAAACGTGCCCTGTTGCATAATGACGTGTTTACAAACAGCAAAGAGAGCACTAAGAACTCAAGTGGGAAGTAGAAAGAGTCGTAGGAGGCCTGCAGAGAAGCCTATGGCACATTCTGTTGACCAACTCATTCTCAGGTAGGTGATTCCTTCCTTTTGTGCCAACTACCATAAAGTACCTGGAGAAGCTCCAAGCCGTGGACGGGCCAAGAATTGGAGCCGGGTCAACTGCTTGGACTGGAGCTATGCTCACCACTATACCACCAATGCCACGCTGCACCATTCAGCTCTGGTGAACAAAGTGTACGTATGTGCACCACCAAAGTGCCACCGCACCGTGGTTTCTGTAGTGTAGTGGTTATCACGTTTGCCTCACACGCAAAAGGTCCCTGGTTTGAGACCGGGCAGAAACAAGCTAGAAATTCTGAACTTTGCTTTAATGACTGAGCGGTTGTCATCACTGTAGGATCAGGTCCTCTAGGAACAGCCAGA
This sequence comes from Ictalurus punctatus, assembly GCF_001660625.3. Taxonomy (NCBI): domain Eukaryota; kingdom Metazoa; phylum Chordata; class Actinopteri; order Siluriformes; family Ictaluridae; genus Ictalurus; species Ictalurus punctatus. The sequence goes on from NW_026521087.1 coordinate 95,388, forward strand.
AAGCGAGACCTCCTTTACAGAGGAGATTTCCTTCTTTTGTAGCAAAGCAGTTAATATTTGCTTACCAAATGAAAGGGAGTCTCTGGTTTTCCCCAGAAAGTGGAAGCCTGGCTCTTTCGTTGCTCAACAAGACTCTGTGCGTGACTGGAAAATTTTCCGTAAAGTACTGCTCGCCGAGTTCACCTCGAGAGGTCTGCAAGAGGTCTGCGGCCGAAAAAGGCTGGGAGCGGTTTCCCTTCCATTGAGCTTTTGTAGCAAGGCAGATAACAGTTGCTTGCAAAATCACGGGCAGTCTCTGCTTTTCCACTGAATGTGGAAGCCTGGCTCTTTCCTTCATCAAGAAGACAAGAGTAATGATGCGCTTGACTCGAGGTTGCGACTTGTAATTCCCCACCCCCAAGCGGGAAAACGCAAAGCAAACGTACCCTCAACCTGAAATTGCCATTCCTCAACCGTGGGAAGTCTTCTCATCTCCGGGTTCCTTCCCAGTTCATCGAGTGACGTCGAGCCGGCATGACGGATTCAGAACTCACAAAGTGGCACTTACCTCGGTGGTTATTTGCTTTAGATCAGGGTTGTCCAGTCTTCTCCAGAATGGGCCAGTGTGGTTGCAGGTTGTCATTCTAACCAAGCAGAAGCCACACTTTAGTCTATTGAAAGCCAAGATCAGCGGAGCCAACAATTGGAATCAGGTGTGGCTCCTGCTAGATTGGAACCAAAAGCTGAAGATTGGACAACGCTGCTTAAGACCAATCAGCATATAGACATATTTGCTTATAAAATATAAAACATTGACTATATAGATGGCTGATCGCGGAAAATGTACACCTCTCATCACAGTTTGCATGCTAGCTTGTCGCTAACAAGAGACAGACACGGAGAGACTGCATGTTCTCACCTTTTCGCCCCTGTTCACGGGTCAAACGTGCCCTGTTGCATAATGACGTGTTTACAAACAGCAAAGAGAGCACTAAGAACTCAAGTGGGATGCAGAAAGAGTCGTAGGAGGCCTGCAGAGAAGCCCATGGCACATTCTGTTGACCAACTCATTCTCAGGCAGGTGATTCCTTCCTTATCCGCCAACTACCATGAAATACCACGAGACGCTCCAAGTTACAATCGGTGCATTGGCCGGGAATCGAACCCAGGTCAACTGGGAGCGGTTTCCCTTCCATTGAGCTTTTGTAGCAAGGCAGATAACAGCTGCTTGCAAAATCACAGGCAGTCTCTGCTTTTCCACTGAATGTGGAAGCCTGGCTCTTTCCTTCATCAAGAAGACAAGAGTAATGATGCGCTTGACTCGAGGTTGCGACTTGTAATTCCCCACCTCCAAGCGGGAAAACGCAAAGCAAACGTACCCTCAACCTGAAATTGCCATTCCTCAACCGTGGGAAGTCTTCTCATCTCCCGGTTCCTTCCCTGTTCATCGAGTGACGTCGAGCCGGCATGACGGATTCAGAACTCACAAAGTGGCACTTACCTCTGTGGTTATTTGCTTTAGATCAGGGTTGTCCAGTCTTCTCCAGAATGGGCCAGTGTGGTTGCAGGTTGTCATTGTAACCAAGCAGAAGCCACACTTTAGTCTATTGAAAGCCAAGATCAGCGGAGCCAACAATTGGAATCAGGTGTGGCTCCTGCTAGATTGGAACCAAAAGCTGAAGATTGGACAACGCTGCTTAAGACCAATCAGCATATAGACATATTTGCTTATTAAATATAAAACATTGACTATATAGATGGCTGATCGCGGAAAATGTACACCTCTCATCACAGTTTGCATGCTAGCTTGTCGCTAACAAGAGACAGACACGGAGAGACCGCATGTTCTCACCTTTTCGCCCCTGTTCACGGGTCAAACGTGCCCTGTTGCATAATGACGTGTTTACAAACAGCAAAGAGAGCACTAAGAACTCAAGTGGGAAGTAGAAAGAGTCGTAGGAGGCCTGCAGAGAAGCCTATGGCACATTCTGTTGACCAACTCATTCTCAGGTAGGTGATTCCTTCCTTTTGTGCCAACTACCATAAAGAACCTGGAGAAGCTCCAAGCCGTGGACGGGCCAAGAATTGGAGCCGGGTCAACTGCTTGGACTGGAGCTATGCTCACCACTATACCACCAATGCCACGCTGCACCATTCAGCTCTGGTGAACAAAGTGTACGTATGTGCACCACCAAAGTGCCACCGCACCGTGGTTTCTGTAGTGTAGTGGTTATCACGTTTGCCTCACACGCAAAAGGTCCCTGGTTCGAGACCGGGCAGAAACAAGCTAGAAATTCTGAACTTTGCTTTAATGACTGAGCGGTTGTCATCACTGTAGGATCAGGTCCTCTAGGAACAGCCAGAAAGCGAGACCTCCTTTACAGAGGAGATTTCCTTCTTTTGTAGCAAAGCAGTTAATATTTGCTTACCAAATGAAAGGGAGTCTCTGGTTTTCCCCAGAAAGTGGAAGCCTGGCTCTTTCGTTGCTCAACAAGACTCTGTGCGTGACTGGAAAATTTTCCGTAAAGTACTGCTCGCCGAGTTCACCTCGAGAGGTCTGCAAGAGGTCTGCGGCCGAAAAAGGCTGGGAGCGGTTTCCCTTCCATTGAGCTTTTGTAGCAAGGCAGATAACAGTTGCTTGCAAAATCACGGGCAGTCTCTGCTTTTCCACTGAATGTGGAAGCCTGGCTCTTTCCTTCATCAAGAAGACAAGAGTAATGATGCGCTTGACTCGAGGTTGCGACTTGTAATTCCCCACCCCCAAGCGGGAAAACGCAAAGCAAACGTACCCTCAACCTGAAATTGCCATTCCTCAACCGTGGGAAGTCTTCTCATCTCCGGGTTCCTTCCCTGTTCATCGAGTGACGTCGAGCCGGCATGACGGATTCAGAACTCACAAAGTGGCACTTACCTCGGTGGTTATTTGCTTTAGATCAGGGTTGTCCAGTCTTCTCCAGAATGGGCCAGTGTGGTTGCAGGTTGTCATTCTAACCAAGCAGAAGCCACACTTTAGTCTATTGAAAGCCAAGATCAGCGGAGCCAACAATTGGAATCAGGTGTGGCTCCTGCTAGATTGGAACCAAAAGCTGAAGATTGGACAACGCTGCTTAAGACCAATCAGCATATAGACATATTTGCTTATAAAATATAAAACATTGACTATATAGATGGCTGATCGCGGAAAATGTACACCTCTCATCACAGTTTGCATGCTAGCTTGTCGCTAACAAGAGACAGACACGGAGAGACTGCATGTTCTCACCTTTTCGCCCCTGTTCACGGGTCAAACGTGCCCTGTTGCATAATGACGTGTTTACAAACAGCAAAGAGAGCACTAAGAACTCAAGTGGGATGCAGAAAGAGTCGTAGGAGGCCTGCAGAGAAGCCCATGGCACATTCTGTTGACCAACTCATTCTCAGGCAGGTGATTCCTTCCTTATCCGCCAACTACCATGAAATACCACGAGACGCTCCAAGTTACAATCGGTGCATTGGCCGGGAATCGAACCCAGGTCAACTGGGAGCGGTTTCCCTTCCATTGAGCTTTTGTAGCAAGGCAGATAACAGCTGCTTGCAAAATCACAGGCAGTCTCTGCTTTTCCACTGAATGTGGAAGCCTGGCTCTTTCCTTCATCAAGAAGACAAGAGTAATGATGCGCTTGACTCGAGGTTGCGACTTGTAATTCCCCACCTCCAAGCGGGAAAACGCAAAGCAAACGTACCCTCAACCTGAAATTGCCATTCCTCAACCGTGGGAAGTCTTCTCATCTCCCGGTTCCTTCCCTGTTCATCGAGTGACGTCGAGCCGGCATGACGGATTCAGAACTCACAAAGTGGCACTTACCTCTGTGGTTATTTGCTTTAGATCAGGGTTGTCCAGTCTTCTCCAGAATGGGCCAGTGTGGTTGCAGGTTGTCATTGTAACCAAGCAGAAGCCACACTTTAGTCTATTGAAAGCCAAGATCAGCGGAGCCAACAATTGGAATCAGGTGTGGCTCCTGCTAGATTGGAACCAAAAGCTGAAGATTGGACAACGCTGCTTAAGACCAATCAGCATATAGACATATTTGCTTATTAAATATAAAACATTGACTATATAGATGGCTGATCGCGGAAAATGTACACCTCTCATCACAGTTTGCATGCTAGCTTGTCGCTAACAAGAGACAGACACGGAGAGACCGCATGTTCTCACCTTTTCGCCCCTGTTCACGGGTCAAACGTGCCCTGTTGCATAATGACGTGTTTACAAACAGCAAAGAGAGCACTAAGAACTCAAGTGGGAAGTAGAAAGAGTCGTAGGAGGCCTGCAGAGAAGCCTATGGCACATTCTGTTGACCAACTCATTCTCAGGTAGGTGATTCCTTCCTTTTGTGCCAACTACCATAAAGAACCTGGAGAAGCTCCAAGCCGTGGACGGGCCAAGAATTGGAGCCGGGTCAACTGCTTGGACTGGAGCTATGCTCACCACTATACCACCAATGCCACGCTGCACCATTCAGCTCTGGTGAACAAAGTGTACGTATGTGCACCACCAAAGTGCCACCGCACCGTGGTTTCTGTAGTGTAGTGGTTATCACGTTTGCCTCACACGCAAAAGGTCCCTGGTTCGAGACCGGGCAGAAACAAGCTAGAAATTCTGAACTTTGCTTTAATGACTGAGCGGTTGTCATCACTGTAGGATCAGGTCCTCTAGGAACAGCCAGAAAGCGAGACCTCCTTTACAGAGGAGATTTCCTTCTTTTGTAGCAAAGCAGTTAATATTTGCTTACCAAATGAAAGGGAGTCTCTGGTTTTCCCCAGAAAGTGGAAGCCTGGCTCTTTCGTTGCTCAACAAGACTCTGTGCGTGACTGGAAAATTTTCCGTAAAGTACTGCTCGCCGAGTTCACCTCGAGAGGTCTGCAAGAGGTCTGCGGCCGAAAAAGGCTGGGAGCGGTTTCCCTTCCATTGAGCTTTTGTAGCAAGGCAGATAACAGTTGCTTGCAAAATCACGGGCAGTCTCTGCTTTTCCACTGAATGTGGAAGCCTGGCTCTTTCCTTCATCAAGAAGACAAGAGTAATGATGCGCTTGACTCGAGGTTGCGACTTGTAATTCCCCACCCCCAAGCGGGAAAACGCAAAGCAAACGTACCCTCAACCTGAAATTGCCATTCCTCAACCGTGGGAAGTCTTCTCATCTCCGGGTTCCTTCCCTGTTCATCGAGTGACGTCGAGCCGGCATGACGGATTCAGAACTCACAAAGTGGCACTTACCTCGGTGGTTATTTGCTTTAGATCAGGGTTGTCCAGTCTTCTCCAGAATGGGCCAGTGTGGTTGCAGGTTGTCATTCTAACCAAGCAGAAGCCACACTTTAGTCTATTGAAAGCCAAGATCAGCGGAGCCAACAATTGGAATCAGGTGTGGCTCCTGCTAGATTGGAACCAAAAGCTGAAGATTGGACAACGCTGCTTAAGACCAATCAGCATATAGACATATTTGCTTATAAAATATAAAACATTGACTATATAGATGGCTGATCGCGGAAAATGTACACCTCTCATCACAGTTTGCATGCTAGCTTGTCGCTAACAAGAGACAGACACGGAGAGACTGCATGTTCTCACCTTTTCGCCCCTGTTCACGGGTCAAACGTGCCCTGTTGCATAATGACGTGTTTACAAACAGCAAAGAGAGCACTAAGAACTCAAGTGGGATGCAGAAAGAGTCGTAGGAGGCCTGCAGAGAAGCCCATGGCACATTCTGTTGACCAACTCATTCTCAGGCAGGTGATTCCTTCCTTATCCGCCAACTACCATGAAATACCACAAGACGCTCCAAGTTACAATCGGTGCATTGGCCGGGAATCGAACCCAGGTCAACTGGGAGCGGTTTCCCTTCCATTGAGCTTTTGTAGCAAGGCAGATAACAGCTGCTTGCAAAATCACAGGCAGTCTCTGCTTTTCCACTGAATGTGGAAGCCTGGCTCTTTCCTTCATCAAGAAGACAAGAGTAATGATGCGCTTGACTCGAGGTTGCGACTTGTAATTCCCCACCTCCAAGCGGGAAAACGCAAAGCAAACGTACCCTCAACCTGAAATTGCCATTCCTCAACCGTGGGAAGTCTTCTCATCTCCCGGTTCCTTCCCTGTTCATCGAGTGACGTCGAGCCGGCATGACGGATTCAGAACTCACAAAGTGGCACTTACCTCGGTGGTTATTTGCTTTAGATCAGGGTTGTCCAGTCTTCTCCAGAATGGGCCAGTGTGGTTGCAGGTTGTCATTCTAACCAAGCAGAAGCCACACTTTAGTCTATTGAAAGCCAAGATCAGCGGAGCCAACAATTGGAATCAGGTGTGGCTCCTGCTAGATTGGAACCAAAAGCTGAAGATTGGACAACGCTGCTTAAGACCAATCAGCATATAGACATATTTGCTTATTAAATATAAAACATTGACTATATAGATGGCTGATCGCGGAAAATGTACACCTCTCATCACAGTTTGCATGCTAGCTTGTCGCTAACAAGAGACAGACACGGAGAGACCGCATGTTCTCACCTTTTCGCCCCTGTTCACGGGTCAAACGTGCCCTGTTGCATAATGACGTGTTTACAAACAGCAAAGAGAGCACTAAGAACTCAAGTGGGAAGTAGAAAGAGTCGTAGGAGGCCTGCAGAGAAGCCTATGGCACATTCTGTTGACCAACTCATTCTCAGGTAGGTGATTCCTTCCTTTTGTGCCAACTACCATAAAGTACCTGGAGAAGCTCCAAGCCGTGGACGGGCCAAGAATTGGAGCCGGGTCAACTGCTTGGACTGGAGCTATGCTCACCACTATACCACCAATGCCACGCTGCACCATTCAGCTCTGGTGAACAAAGTGTACGTATGTGCACCACCAAAGTGCCACCGCACCGTGGTTTCTGTAGTGTAGTGGTTATCACGTTTGCCTCACACGCAAAAGGTCCCTGGTTCGAGACCGGGCAGAAACAAGCTAGAAATTCTGAACTTTGCTTTAATGACTGAGCGGTTGTCATCACTGTAGGATCAGGTCCTCTAGGAACAGCCAGAAAGCGAGACCTCCTTTACAGAGGAGATTTCCTTCTTTTGTAGCAAAGCAGTTAATATTTGCTTACCAAATGAAAGGGAGTCTCTGGTTTTCCCCAGAAAGTGGAAGCCTGGCTCTTTCGTTGCTCAACAAGACTCTGTGCGTGACTGGAAAATTTTCCGTAAAGTACTGCTCGCCGAGTTCACCTCGAGAGGTCTGCAAGAGGTCTGCGGCCGAAAAAGGCTGGGAGCGGTTTCCCTTCCATTGAGCTTTTGTAGCAAGGCAGATAACAGTTGCTTGCAAAATCACGGGCAGTCTCTGCTTTTCCACTGAATGTGGAAGCCTGGCTCTTTCCTTCATCAAGAAGACAAGAGTAATGATGCGCTTGACTCGAGGTTGCGACTTGTAATTCCCCACCCCCAAGCGGGAAAACGCAAAGCAAACGTACCCTCAACCTGAAATTGCCATTCCTCAACCGTGGGAAGTCTTCTCATCTCCGGGTTCCTTCCCAGTTCATCGAGTGACGTCGAGCCGGCATGACGGATTCAGAACTCACAAAGTGGCACTTACCTCGGTGGTTATTTGCTTTAGATCAGGGTTGTCCAGTCTTCTCCAGAATGGGCCAGTGTGGTTGCAGGTTGTCATTCTAACCAAGCAGAAGCCACACTTTAGTCTATTGAAAGCCAAGATCAGCGGAGCCAACAATTGGAATCAGGTGTGGCTCCTGCTAGATTGGAACCAAAAGCTGAAGATTGGACAACGCTGCTTAAGACCAATCAGCATATAGACATATTTGCTTATAAAATATAAAACATTGACTATATAGATGGCTGATCGCGGAAAATGTACACCTCTCATCACAGTTTGCATGCTAGCTTGTCGCTAACAAGAGATAGACACGGAGAGACTGCATGTTCTCACCTTTTCGCCCCTGTTCACGGGTCAAACGTGCCCTGTTGCATAATGACGTGTTTACAAACAGCAAAGAGAGCACTAAGAACTCAAGTGGGATGCAGAAAGAGTCGTAGGAGGCCTGCAGAGAAGCCCATGGCACATTCTGTTGACCAACTCATTCTCAGGCAGGTGATTCCTTCCTTATCCTCCAACTACCATGAAATACCACGAGACGCTCCAAGTTACAATCGGTGCATTGGCCGGGAATCGAACCCAGGTCAACTGGGAGCGGTTTCCCTTCCATTGAGCTTTTGTAGCAAGGCAGATAACAGCTGCTTGCAAAATCACAGGCAGTCTCTGCTTTTCCACTGAATGTGGAAGCCTGGCTCTTTCCTTCATCAAGAAGACAAGAGTAATGATGCGCTTGACTCGAGGTTGCGACTTGTAATTCCCCACCTCCAAGCGGGAAAACGCAAAGCAAACGTACCCTCAACCTGAAATTGCCATTCCTCAACCGTGGGAAGTCTTCTCATCTCCCGGTTCCTTCCCTGTTCATCGAGTGACGTCGAGCCGGCATGACGGATTCAGAACTCACAAAGTGGCACTTACCTCTGTGGTTATTTGCTTTAGATCAGGGTTGTCCAGTCTTCTCCAGAATGGGCCAGTGTGGTTGCAGGTTGTCATTGTAACCAAGCAGAAGCCACACTTTAGTCTATTGAAAGCCAAGATCAGCGGAGCCAACAATTGGAATCAGGTGTGGCTCCTGCTAGATTGGAACCAAAAGCTGAAGATTGGACAACGCTGCTTAAGACCAATCAGCATATAGACATATTTGCTTATTAAATATAAAACATTGACTATATAGATGGCTGATCGCGGAAAATGTACACCTCTCATCACAGTTTGCATGCTAGCTTGTCGCTAACAAGAGACAGACACGGAGAGACCGCATGTTCTCACCTTTTCGCCCCTGTTCACGGGTCAAACGTGCCCTGTTGCATAATGACGTGTTTACAAACAGCAAAGAGAGCACTAAGAACTCAAGTGGGAAGTAGAAAGAGTCGTAGGAGGCCTGCAGAGAAGCCTATGGCACATTCTGTTGACCAACTCATTCTCAGGTAGGTGATTCCTTCCTTTTGTGCCAACTACCATAAAGTACCTGGAGAAGCTCCAAGCCGTGGACGGGCCAAGAATTGGAGCCGGGTCAACTGCTTGGACTGGAGCTATGCTCACCACTATACCACCAATGCCACGCTGCACCGTTCAGCTCCTGTGAACAAAGTGTACGTATGTGCACCACCAAAGTGCCACCGCACCGTGGTTTCTGTAGTGTAGTGGTTATCACGTTTGCCTCACACGCAAAAGGTCCCTGGTTCGAGACCGGGCAGAAACAAGCTAGAAATTCTGAACTTTGCTTTAATGACTGAGCGGTTGTCATCACTGTAGGATCAGGTCCTCTAGGAACAGCCAGAAAGCGAGACCTCCTTTACAGAGGAGATTTCCTTCTTTTGTAGCAAAGCAGTTAATATTTGCTTACCAAATGAAAGGGAGTCTCTGGTTTTCCCCAGAAAGTGGAAGCCTGGCTCTTTCGTTGCTCAACAAGACTCTGTGCGTGACTGGAAAATTTTCCGTAAAGTACTGCTCGCCGAGTTCACCTCGAGAGGTCTGCAAGAGGTCTGCGGCCGAAAAAGGCTGGGAGCGGTTTCCCTTCCATTGAGCTTTTGTAGCAAGGCAGATAACAGTTGCTTGCAAAATCACGGGCAGTCTCTGCTTTTCCACTGAATGTGGAAGCCTGGCTCTTTCCTTCATCAAGAAGACAAGAGTAATGATGCGCTTGACTCGAGGTTGCGACTTGTAATTCCCCACCCCCAAGCGGGAAAACGCAAAGCAAACGTACCCTCAACCTGAAATTGCCATTCCTCAACCGTGGGAAGTCTTCTCATCTCCGGGTTCCTTCCCTGTTCATCGAGTGACGTCGAGCCGGCATGACGGATTCAGAACTCACAAAGTGGCACTTACCTCGGTGGTTATTTGCTTTAGATCAGGGTTGTCCAGTCTTCTCCAGAATGGGCCAGTGTGGTTGCAGGTTGTCATTCTAACCAAGCAGAAGCCACACTTTAGTCTATTGAAAGCCAAGATCAGCGGAGCCAACAATTGGAATCAGGTGTGGCTCCTGCTAGATTGGAACCAAAAGCTGAAGATTGGACAACGCTGCTTAAGACCAATCAGCATATAGACATATTTGCTTATTAAATATAAAACATTGACTACATAGATGGCTGATCGCGGAAAATGTACACCTCTCATCACAGTTTGCATGCTAGCTTGTCGCTAACAAGAGACAGACACGGAGAGACCGCATGTTCTCACCTTTTCGCCCCTGTTCACGGGTCAAACGTGCCCTGTTGCATAATGACGTGTTTACAAACAGCAAAGAGAGCACTAAGAACTCAAGTGGGAAGCAGAAAGAGTCGTAGGAGGCCTGCAGAGAAGCCTATGGCACATTCTGTTGACCAACTCATTCTCAGGTAGGTGATTCCTTCCTTTTGTGCCAACTACCATAAAGTACCTGGAGAAGCTCCAAGCTACAACCCGTGGACGGGCCAAGAATTGGAGCCGGGTCAACTGCTTGGACTGGAGCTATGCTCACCACTATACCACCAATGCCACGCTGCACCATTCAGCTCTGGTGAACAAAGTGTACGTATGTGCACCACCAAAGTGCCACCGCACTGTGGTTTCTGTAGTGTAGTGGTTATCACGTTTGCCTCACCCGCAAAAGGTCCCTGGTTCGAGACCGGGCAGAAACAAGCTAGAAATTCTGAACTTTGCTTTAATGACTGAGCGGTTGTCATCACTGTAGGATCAGGTCCTCTAGGAACAGCCAGAAAGCGAGACCTCCTTTACAGAGGAGATTTCCTTCTTTTGTAGCAAAGCAGTTAATATTTGCTTACCAAATGAAAGGGAGTCTCTGGTTTTCCCCAGAAAGTGGAAGCCTGGCTCTTTCGTTGCTCAACAAGACTCTGTGCGTGACTGGAAAATTTTCCGTAAAGTACTGCTCGCCGAGTTCACCTCGAGAGGTCTGCAAGAGGTCTGCGGCCGAAAAAGGCTGGGAGCGGTTTCCCTTCCATTGAGCTTTTGTAGCAAGGCAGATAACAGTTGCTTGCAAAATCACGGGCAGTCTCTGCTTTTCCACTGAATGTGGAAGCCTGGCTCTTTCCTTCATCAAGAAGACAAGAGTAATGATGCGCTTGACTCGAGGTTGCGACTTGTAATTCCCCACCTCCAAGCGGGAAAACGCAAAGCAAACGTACCCTCAACCTGAAATTGCCATTCCTCAACCGTGGGAAGTCTTCTCATCTCCGGGTTCCTTCCCAGTTCATCGAGTGACGTCGAGCCGGCATGACGGATTCAGAACTCACAAAGTGGCACTTACCTCGGTGGTTATTTGCTTTAGATCAGGGTTGTCCAGTCTTCTCCAGAATGGGCCAGTGTGGTTGCAGGTTGTCATTCTAACCAAGCAGAAGCCACACTTTAGTCTATTGAAAGCCAAGATCAGCGGAGCCAACAATTGGAATCAGGTGTGGCTCCTGCTAGATTGGAACCAAAAGCTGAAGATTGGACAACGCTGCTTAAGACCAATCAGCATATAGACATATTTGCTTATTAAATATAAAACATTGACTATATAGATGGCTGATCGCGGAAAATGTACACCTCTCATCACAGTTTGCATGCTAGCTTGTCGCTAACAAGAGACAGACACGGAGAGACCGCATGTTCTCACCTTTTCGCCCCTGTTCACGGGTCAAACGTGCCCTGTTGCATAATGACGTGTTTACAAACAGCAAAGAGAGCACTAAGAACTCAAGTGGGAAGCAGAAAGAGTCGTAGGAGGCCTGCAGAGAAGCCTATGGCACATTCTGTTGACCAACTCATTCTCAGGCAGGTGATTCCTTCCTTTTGTGCCAACTACCATAAAGTACCTGGAGAAGCTCCAAGCTACAACCCGTGGACGGGCCAAGAATTGGAGCCGGGTCAACTGCTTGGACTGGAGCTATGCTCACCACTATACCACCAATGCCACGCTGCACCATTCAGCTCTGGTGAACAAAGTGTACGTATGTGCACCACCAAAGTGCCACCGCACTGTGGTTTCTGTAGTGTAGTGGTTATCACGTTTGCCTCACCCGCAAAAGGTCCCTGGTTCGAGACCGGGCAGAAACAAGCTAGAAATTCTGAACTTTGCTTTAATGACTGAGCGGTTGTCATCACTGTAGGATCAGGTCCTCTAGGAACAGCCAGAAAGCGAGACCTCCTTTACAGAGGAGATTTCCTTCTTTTGTAGCAAAGCAGTTAATATTTGCTTACCAAATGAAAGGGAGTCTCTGGTTTTCCCCAGAAAGTGGAAGCCTGGCTCTTTCGTTGCTCAACAAGACTCTGTGCGTGACTGGAAAATTTTCCGTAAAGTACTGCTCGCCGAGTTCACCTCGAGAGGTCTGCAAGAGGTCTGCGGCCGAAAAAGGCTGGGAGCGGTTTCCTTTCCATTGAGCTTTTGTAGCAAGGCAGATAACAGTTGCTTGCAAAATCACGGGCAGTCTCTGCTTTTCCACTGAATGTGGAAGCCTGGCTCTTTCCTTCATCAAGAAGACAAGAGTAATGATGCGCTTGACTCGAGGTTGCGACTTGTAATTCCCCACCTCCAAGCGGGAAAACGCAAAGCAAACGTACCCTCAACCTGAAATTGCCATTCCTCAACCGTGGGAAGTCTTCTCATCTCCGGGTTCCTTCCCAGTTCATCGAGTGACGTCGAGCCGGCATGACGGATTCAGAACTCACAAAGTGGCACTTACCTCGGTGGTTATTTGCTTTAGATCAGGGTTGTCCAGTCTTCTCCAGAATGGGCCAGTGTGGTTGCAGGTTGTCATTCTAACCAAGCAGAAGCCACACTTTAGTCTATTGAAAGCCAAGATCAGCGGAGCCAACAATTGGAATCAGGTGTGGCTCCTGCTAGATTGGAACCAAAAGCTGAAGATTGGACAACGCTGCTTAAGACCAATCAGCATATAGACATATTTGCTTATAAAATATAAAACATTGACTATATAGATGGCTGATCGCGGAAAATGTACACCTCTCATCACAGTTTGCATGCTAGCTTGTCGCTAACAAGAGACAGACACGGAGAGACCGCATGTTCTCACCTTTTCGCCCCTGTTCACGGGTCAAACGTGCCCTGTTGCATAATGACGTGTTTACAAACAGCAAAGAGAGCACTAAGAACTCAAGTGGGAAGCAGAAAGAGTCGTAGGAGGCCTGCAGAGAAGCCCATGGCACATTCTGTTGACCAACTCATTCTCAGGCAGGTGATTCCTTCCTTATCCGCCAACTACCATGAAATACCACGAGACGCTCCAAGTTACAATCGGTGCATTGGCCGGGAATCGAACCCAGGTCAACTGGGAGCGGTTTCCCTTCTATTGAGCTTTTGTAGCAAGGCAGATAACAGTTGCTTGCAAAATCACGGGCAGTCTCTGCTTTTCCACTGAATGTGGAAGCCTGGCTCTTTCCTTCATCAAGAAGACAAGAGTAATGATGCGCTTGACTCGAGGTTGCGACTTGTAATTCCCCACCTCCAAGCGGGAAAACGCAAAGCAAACGTACCCTCAACCTGAAATTGCCATTCCTCAACCGTGGGAAGTCTTCTCATCTCCCGGTTCCTTCCCTGTTCATCGAGTGACGTCGAGCCGGCATGACGGATTCAGAACTCACAAAGTGGCACTTACCTCGGTGGTTATTTGCTTTAGATCAGGGTTGTCCAGTCTTCTCCAGAATGGGCCAGTGTGGTTGCAGGTTGTCATTCTAACCAAGCAGAAGCCACACTTTAGTCTATTGAAAGCCAAGATCAGCGGAGCCAACAATTGGAATCAGGTGTGGCTCCTGCTAGATTGGAACCAAAAGCTGAAGATTGGACAACGCTGCTTAAGACCAATCAGCATATAGACATATTTGCTTATTAAATATAAAACATTGACTATATAGATGGCTGATCGCGGAAAATGGACACCTCTCATCACAGTTTGCATGCTAGCTTGTCGCTAACAAGAGACAGACACGGAGAGACCGCATGTTCTCACCTTTTCGCCCCTGTTCACGGGTCAAACGTGCCCTGTTGCATAATGACGTGTTTACAAACAGCAAAGAGAGCACTAAGAACTCAAGTGGGAAGCAGAAAGAGTCGTAGGAGGCCTGCAGAGAAGCCTATGGCACATTCTGTTGACCAACTCATTCTCAGGTAGGTGATTCCTTCCTTTTGTGCCAACTACCATAAAGTACCTGGAGAAGCTCCAAGCCGTGGACGGGCCAAGAATTGGAGCCGGGTCAACTGCTTGGACTGGAGCTATGCTCACCACTATACCACCAATGCCACGCTGCACCATTCAGCTCTGGTGAACAAAGTGTACGTATGTGCACCACCAAAGTGCCACCGCACCGTGGTTTCTGTAGTGTGGTGGTTATCACGTTTGCCTCACACGCAAAAGGTCCCTGGTTCGAGACCGGGTAGAAACAAGCTAGAAATTCTGAACTTTGCTTTAATGACTGAGCGGTTGTCATCACTGTAGGATCAGGTCCTCTAGGAACAGCCAGAAAGCGAGACCTCCTTTACAGAGGAGATTTCCTTCTTTTGTAGCAAAGCAGTTAATATTTGCTTACCAAATGAAAGGGAGTCTCTGGTTTTCCCCAGAAAGTGGAAGCCTGGCTCTTTCGTTGCTCAACAAGACTCTGTGCGTGACTGGAAAATTTTCCGTAAAGTACTGCTCGCCGAGTTCACCTCGAGAGGTCTGCAAGAGGTCTGCGGCCGAAAAAGGCTGGGAGCGGTTTCCCTTCCATTGAGCTTTTGTAGCAAGGCAGATAACAGTTGCTTGCAAAATCACGGGCAGTCTCTGCTTTTCCACTGAATGTGGAAGCCTGGCTCTTTCCTTCATCAAGAAGACAAGAGTAATGATGCGCTTGACTCGAGGTTGCGACTTGTAATTCCCCACCTCCAAGCGGGAAAACGCAAAGCAAACGTACCCTCAACCTGAAATTGCCATTCCTCAACCGTGGGAAGTCTTCTCATCTCCGGGTTCCTTCCCTGTTCATCGAGTGACGTCGAGCCGGCATGACGGATTCAGAACTCACAAAGTGGCACTTACCTCGGTGGTTATTTGCTTTAGATCAGGGTTGTCCAGTCTTCTCCAGAATGGGCCAGTGTGGTTGCAGGTTGTCATTCTAACCAAGCAGAAGCCACACTTTAGTCTATTGAAAGCCAAGATCAGCGGAGCCAACAATTGGAATCAGGTGTGGCTCCTGCTAGATTGGAACCAAAAGCTGAAGATTGGACAACGCTGCTTAAGACCAATCAGCATATAGACATATTTGCTTATTAAATATAAAACATTGACTATATAGATGGCTGATCGCGGAAAATGGACACCTCTCATGACAGTTTGCATGCTAGCTTGTCGCTAACAAGAGACAGACACGGAGAGACCGCATGTTCTCACCTTTTCGCCCCTGTTCACGGGTCAAACGTGCCCTGTTGCATAATGACGTGTTTACAAACAGCAAAGAGAGCACTAAGAACTCAAGTGGGAAGCAGAAAGAGTCGTAGGAGGCCTGCAGAGAAGCCTATGGCACATTCTGTTGACCAAGTCATTCTCAGGTAGGTGATTCCTTCCTTTTGTGCCAACTACCATAAAGTACCTGGAGAAGCTCCAAGCCGTGGACGGGCCAAGAATTGGAGCCGGGTCAACTGCTTGGACTGGAGCTATGCTCACCACTATACCACCAATGCCACGCTGCACCATTCAGCTCTGGTGAACAAAGTGTACGTATGTGCACCACCAAAGTGCCACCGCACCGTGGTTTCTGTAGTGTAGTGGTTATCACGTTTGCCTCACACGCAAAAGGTCCCTGGTTCGAGACCGGGCAGAAACAAGCTAGAAATTCTGAACTTTGCTTTAATGACTGAGCGGTTGTCATCACTGTAGGATCAGGTCCTCTAGGAACAGCCAGAAAGCGAGACCTCCTTTACAGAGGAGATTTCCTTCTTTTGTAGCAAAGCAGTTAATATTTGCTTACCAAATGAAAGGGAGTCTCTGGTTTTCCCCAGAAAGTGGAAGCCTGGCTCTTTCGTTGCTCAACAAGACTCTGTGCGTGACTGGAAAATTTTCCGTAAAGTACTGCTCGCCGAGTTCACCTCGAGAGGTCTGCAAGAGGTCTGCGGCCGAAAAAGGCTGGGAGCGGTTTCCCTTCCATTGAGCTTTTGTAGCAAGGCAGATAACAGTTGCTTGCAAAATCACGGGCAGTCTCTGCTTTTCCACTGAATGTGGAAGCCTGGCTCTTTCCTTCATCAAGAAGACAAGAGTAATGATGCGCTTGACTCGAGGTTGCGACTTGTAATTCCCCACCCCCAAGCGGGAAAACGCAAAGCAAACGTACCCTCAACCTGAAATTGCCATTCCTCAACCGTGGGAAGTCTTCTCATCTCCGGGTTCCTTCCCTGTTCATCGAGTGACGTCGAGCCGGCATGACGGATTCAGAACTCACAAAGTGGCACTTACCTCAGTGGTTATTTGCTTTAGATCAGGGTTGTCCAGTCTTCTCCAGAATGGGCCAGTGTGGTTGCAGGTTGTCATTCTAACCAAGCAGAAGCCACACTTTAGTCTATTGAAAGCCAAGATCAGCGGAGCCAACAATTGGAATCAGGTGTGGCTCCTGCTAGATTGGAACCAAAAGCTGAAGATTGGACAACGCTGCTTAAGACCAATCAGCATATAGACATATTTGCTTATAAAATATAAAACATTGACTATATAGATGGCTGATCGCGGAAAATGTACACCTCTCATCACAGTTTGCATGCTAGCTTGTCGCTAACAAGAGACAGACACGGAGAGACCGCATGTTCTCACCTTTTCGCCCCTGTTCACGGGTCAAACGTGCCCTGTTGCATAATGACGTGTTTACAAACAGCAAAGAGAGCACTAAGAACTCAAGTGGGAAGCAGAAAGAGTCGTAGGAGGCCTGCAGAGAAGCCCATGGCACATTCTGTTGACCAACTCATTCTCAGGCAGGTGATTCCTTCCTTATCCGCCAACTACCATGAAATACCACGAGACGCTCCAAGTTACAATCGGTGCATTGGCCGGGAATCGAACCCAGGTCAACTGGGAGCGGTTTCCCTTCCATTGAGCTTTTGTAGCAAGGCAGATAACAGTTGCTTGCAAAATCACGGGCAGTCTCTGCTTTTCCACTGAATGTGGAAGCCTGGCTCTTTCCTTCATCAAGAAGACAAGAGTAATGATGCGCTTGACTCGAGGTTGCAACTTGTAATTCCCCACCTCCAAGCGGGAAAACGCAAAGCAAACGTACCCTCAACCTGAAATTGCCATTCCTCAACCGTGGGAAGTCTTCTCATCTCCCGGTTCCTTCCCTGTTCATCGAGTGACGTCGAGCCGGCATGACGGATTCAGAACTCACAAAGTGGCACTTACCTCGGTGGTTATTTGCTTTAGATCAGGGTTGTCCAGTCTTCTCCAGAATGGGCCAGTGTGGTTGCAGGTTGTCATTGTAACCAAGCAGAAGCCACACTTTAGTCTATTGAAAGCCAAGATCAGCGGAGCCAACAATTGGAATCAGGTGTGGCTCCTGCTAGATTGGAACCAAAAGCTGAAGATTGGACAACGCTGCTTAAGACCAATCAGCATATAGACATATTTGCTTATTAAATATAAAACATTGACTATATAGATGGCTGATCGCGGAAAATGGACACCTCTCATCACAGTTTGCATGCTAGCTTGTCGCTAACAAGAGACAGACACGGAGAGACCGCATGTTCTCACCTTTTCGCCCCTGTTCACGGGTCAAACGTGCCCTGTTGCATAATGACGTGTTTACAAACAGCAAAGAGAGCACTAAGAACTCAAGTGGGAAGCAGAAAGAGTCGTAGGAGGCCTGCAGAGAAGCCTATGGCACATTCTGTTGACCAAGTCATTCTCAGGTAGGTGATTCCTTCCTTTTGTGCCAACTACCATAAAGTACCTGGAGAAGCTCCAAGCCGTGGACGGGCCAAGAATTGGAGCCGGGTCAACTGCTTGGACTGGAGCTATGCTCACCACTATACCACCAATGCCACGCTGCACCATTCAGCTCTGGTGAACAAAGTGTACGTATGTGCACCACCAAAGTGCCACCGCACCGTGGTTTCTGTAGTGTGGTGGTTATCACGTTTGCCTCACACGCAAAAGGTCCCTGGTTCGAGACCGGGCAGAAACAAGCTAGAAATTCTGAACTTTGCTTTAATGACTGAGCGGTTGTCATCACTGTAGGATCAGGTCCTCTAGGAACAGCCAGAAAGCGAGACCTCCTTTACAGAGGAGATTTCCTTCTTTTGTAGCAAAGCAGTTAATATTTGCTTACCAAATGAAAGGGAGTCTCTGGTTTTCCCCAGAAAGTGGAAGCCTGGCTCTTTCGTTGCTCAACAAGACTCTGTGCGTGACTGGAAAATTTTCCGTAAAGTACTGCTCGCCGAGTTCACCTCGAGAGGTCTGCAAGAGGTCTGCGGCCGAAAAAGGCTGGGAGCGGTTTCCCTTCCATTGAGCTTTTGTAGCAAGGCAGATAACAGTTGCTTGCAAAATCACGGGCAGTCTCTGCTTTTCCACTGAATGTGGAAGCCTGGCTCTTTCCTTCATCAAGAAGACAAGAGTAATGATGCGCTTGACTCGAGGTTGCGACTTGTAATTCCCCACCCCCAAGCGGGAAAACGCAAAGCAAACGTACCCTCAACCTGAAATTGCCATTCCTCAACCGTGGGAAGTCTTCTCATCTCCGGGTTCCTTCCCTGTTCATCGAGTGACGTCGAGCCGGCATGACGGATTCAGAACTCACAAAGTGGCACTTACCTCAGTGGTTATTTGCTTTAGATCAGGGTTGTCCAGTCTTCTCCAGAATGGGCCAGTGTGGTTGCAGGTTGTCATTCTAACCAAGCAGAAGCCACACTTTAGTCTATTGAAAGCCAAGATCAGCGGAGCCAACAATTGGAATCAGGTGTGGCTCCTGCTAGATTGGAACCAAAAGCTGAAGATTGGACAACGCTGCTTAAGACCAATCAGCATATAGACATATTTGCTTATAAAATATAAAACATTGACTATATAGATGGCTGATCGCGGAAAATGTACACCTCTCATCACAGTTTGCATGCTAGCTTGTCGCTAACAAGAGACAGACACGGAGAGACCGCATGTTCTCACCTTTTCGCCCCTGTTCACGGGTCAAACGTGCCCTGTTGCATAATGATGTGTTTACAAACAGCAAAGAGAGCACTAAGAACTCAAGTGGGAAGCAGAAAGAGTCGTAGGAGGCCTGCAGAGAAGCCTATGGCACATTCTGTTGACCAACTCATTCTCAGGTAGGTGATTCCTTCCTTTTGTGCCAACTACCATAAAGTACCTGGAGAAGCTCCAAGCCGTGGACGGGCCAAGAATTGAAGCCGGGTCAACTGCTTGGACTGGAGCTATGCTCACCACTATACCACCAATGCCACGCTGCACCATTCAGCTCTGGTGAACAAAGTGTACGTATGTGCACCACCAAAGTGCCACCGCACCGTGGTTTCTGTAGTGTGGTGGTTATCACGTTTGCCTCACACGCAAAAGGTCCCTGGTTCGAGACCGGGCAGAAACAAGCTAGAAATTCTGAACTTTGCTTTAATGACTGAGCGGTTGTCATCACTGTAGGATCAGGTCCTCTAGGAACAGCCAGAAAGCGAGACCTCCTTTACAGAGGAGATTTCCTTCTTTTGTAGCAAAGCAGTTAATATTTGCTTACCAAATGAAAGGGAGTCTCTGGTTTTCCCCAGAAAGTGGAAGCCTGGCTCTTTCGTTGCTCAACAAGACTCTGTGCGTGACTGGAAAATTTTCCGTAAAGTACTGCTCGCCGAGTTCACCTCGAGAGGTCTGCAAGAGGTCTGCGGCCGAAAAAGGCTGGGAGCGGTTTCCCTTCCATTGAGCTTTTGTAGCAAGGCAGATAACAGTTGCTTGCAAAATCACGGGCAGTCTCTGCTTTTCCACTGAATGTGGAAGCCTGGCTCTTTCCTTCATCAAGAAGACAAGAGTAATGATGCGCTTGACTCGAGGTTGCGACTTGTAATTCCCCACCCCCAAGCGGGAAAACGCAAAGCAAACGTACCCTCAACCTGAAATTGCCATTCCTCAACCGTGGGAAGTCTTCTCATCTCCGGGTTCCTTCCCTGTTCATCGAGTGACGTCGAGCCGGCATGACGGATTCAGAACTCACAAAGTGGCACTTACCTCAGTGGTTATTTGCTTTAGATCAGGGTTGTCCAGTCTTCTCCAGAATGGGCCAGTGTGGTTGCAGGTTGTCATTCTAACCAAGCAGAAGCCACACTTTAGTCTATTGAAAGCCAAGATCAGCGGAGCCAACAATTGGAATCAGGTGTGGCTCCTGCTAGATTGGAACCAAAAGCTGAAGATTGGACAACGCTGCTTAAGACCAATCAGCATATAGACATATTTGCTTATAAAATATAAAACATTGACTATATAGATGGCTGATCGCGGAAAATGTACACCTCTCATCACAGTTTGCATGCTAGCTTGTCGCTAACAAGAGACAGACACGGAGAGACCGCATGTTCTCACCTTTTCGCCCCTGTTCACGGGTCAAACGTGCCCTGTTGCATAATGATGTGTTTACAAACAGCAAAGAGAGCACTAAGAACTCAAGTGGGAAGCAGAAAGAGTCGTAGGAGGCCTGCAGAGAAGCCTATGGCACATTCTGTTGACCAACTCATTCTCAGGTAGGTGATTCCTTCCTTTTGTGCCAACTACCATAAAGTACCTGGAGAAGCTCCAAGCCGTGGACGGGCCAAGAATTGAAGCCGGGTCAACTGCTTGGACTGGAGCTATGCTCACCACTATACCACCAATGCCACGCTGCACCATTCAGCTCTGGTGAACAAAGTGTACGTATGTGCACCACCAAAGTGCCACCGCACCGTGGTTTCTGTAGTGTAGTGGTTATCACGTTTGCCTCACACGCAAAAGGTCCCTGGTTCGAGACCGGGCAGAAACAAGCTAGAAATTCTGAACTTTGCTTTAATGACTGAGCGGTTGTCATCACTGTAGAATCAGGTCCTCTAGGAACAGCCAGAAAGCGAGACCTCCTTTACAGAGGAGATTTCCTTCTTTTGTAGCAAAGCAGTTAATATTTGCTTACCAAATGAAAGGGAGTCTCTGGTTTTCCCCAGAAAGTGGAAGCCTGGCTCTTTCGTTGCTCAACAAGACTCTGTGCGTGACTGGAAAATTTTCCGTAAAGTACTGCTCGCCGAGTTCACCTCGAGAGGTCTGCAAGAGGTCTGCGGCCGAAAAAGGCTGGGAGCGGTTTCCCTTCCATTGAGCTTTTGTAGCAAGGCAGATAACAGTTGCTTGCAAAATCACGGGCAGTCTCTGCTTTTCCACTGAATGTGGAAGCCTGGCTCTTTCCTTCATCAAGAAGACAAGAGTAATGATGCGCTTGACTCGAGGTTGCGACTTGTAATTCCCCACCCCCAAGCGGGAAAACGCAAAGCAAACGTACCCTCAACGTGAAATTGCCATTCCTCAACCGTGGGAAGTCTTCTCATCTCCGGGTTCCTTCCCTGTTCATCGAGTGACGTCGAGCCGGCATGACGGATTCAGAACTCACAAAGTGGCACTTACCTCAGTGGTTATTTGCTTTAGATCAGGGTTGTCCAGTCTTCTCCAGAATGGGCCAGTGTGGTTGCAGGTTGTCATTCTAACCAAGCAGAAGCCACACTTTAGTCTATTGAAAGCCAAGATCAGCGGAGCCAACAATTGGAATCAGGTGTGGCTCCTGCTAGATTGGAACCAAAAGCTGAAGATTGGACAACGCTGCTTAAGACCAATCAGCATATAGACATATTTGCTTATAAAATATAAAACATTGACTATATAGATGGCTGATCGCGGAAAATGTACACCTCTCATCACAGTTTGCATGCTAGCTTGTCGCTAACAAGAGACAGACACGGAGAGACCGCATGTTCTCACCTTTTCGCCCCTGTTCACGGGTCAAACGTGCCCTGTTGCATAATGACGTGTTTACAAACAGCAAAGAGAGCACTAAGAACTCAAGTGGGAAGCAGAAAGAGTCGTAGGAGGCCTGCAGAGAAGCCCATGGCACATTCTGTTGACCAACTCATTCTCAGGCAGGTGATTCCTTCCTTATCCGCCAACTACCATGAAATACCACGAGACGCTCCAAGTTACAATCGCTGCATTGGCCGGGAATCGAACCCAGGTCAACTGGGAGCGGTTTCCCTTCCATTGAGCTTTTGTAGCAAGGCAGATAACAGTTGCTTGCAAAATCACGGGCAGTCTCTGCTTTTCCACTGAATGTGGAAGCCTGGCTCTTTCCTTCATCAAGAAGACAAGAGTAATGATGCGCTTGACTCGAGGTTGCAACTTGTAATTCCCCACCTCCAAGCGGGAAAACGCAAAGCAAACGTACCCTCAACCTGAAATTGCCATTCCTCAACCGTGGGAAGTCTTCTCATCTCCCGGTTCCTTCCCTGTTCATCGAGTGACGTCGAGCCGGCATGACGGATTCAGAACTCACAAAGTGGCACTTACCTCGGTGGTTATTTGCTTTAGATCAGGGTTGTCCAGTCTTCTCCAGAATGGGCCAGTGTGGTTGCAGGTTGTCATTGTAACCAAGCAGAAGCCACACTTTAGTCTATTGAAAGCCAAGATCAGCGGAGCCAACAATTGGAATCAGGTGTGGCTCCTGCTAGATTGGAACCAAAAGCTGAAGATTGGACAACGCTGCTTAAGACCAATCAGCATATAGACATATTTGCTTATTAAATATAAAACATTGACTATATAGATGGCTGATCGCGGAAAATGGACACCTCTCATCACAGTTTGCATGCTAGCTTGTCGCTAACAAGAGACAGACACGGAGAGACCGCATGTTCTCACCTTTTCGCCCCTGTTCACGGGTCAAACGTGCCCTGTTGCATAATGACGTGTTTACAAACAGCAAAGAGAGCACTAAGAACTCAAGTGGGAAGCAGAAAGAGTCGTAGGAGGCCTGCAGAGAAGCCTATGGCACATTCTGTTGACCAACTCATTCTCAGGTAGGTGATTCCTTCCTTTTGTGCCAACTACCATAAAGTACCTGGAGAAGCTCCAAGCCGTGGACGGGCCAAGAATTGGAGCCGGGTCAACTGCTTGGACTGGAGCTATGCTCACCACTATACCACCAATGCCACGCTGCACCATTCAGCTCTGGTGAACAAAGTGTACGTATGTGCACCACCAAAGTGCCACCGCACCGTGGTTTCTGTAGTGTAGTGGTTATCACGTTTGCCTCACACGCAAAAGGTCCCTGGTTCGAGACCGGGCAGAAACAAGCTAGAAATTCTGAACTTTGCTTTAATGACTGAGCGGTTGTCATCACTGTAGGATCAGGTCCTCTAGGAACAGCCAGAAAGCGAGACCTCCTTTACAGAGGAGATTTCCTTCTTTTGTAGCAAAGCAGTTAATATTTGCTTACCAAATGAAAGGGAGTCTCTGGTTTTCCCCAGAAAGTGGAAGCCTGGCTCTTTCGTTGCTCAACAAGACTCTGTGCGTGACTGGAAAATTTTCCGTAAAGTACTGCTCGCCGAGTTCACCTCGAGAGGTCTGCAAGAGGTCTGCGGCCGAAAAAGGCTGGGAGCGGTTTCCCTTCCATTGAGCTTTTGTAGCAAGGCAGATAACAGTTGCTTGCAAAATCACGGGCAGTCTCTGCTTTTCCACTGAATGTGGAAGCCTGGCTCTTTCCTTCATCAAGAAGACAAGAGTAATGATGCGCTTGACTCGAGGTTGCGACTTGTAATTCCCCACCCCCAAGCGGGAAAACGCAAAGCAAACGTACCCTCAACGTGAAATTGCCATTCCTCAACCGTGGGAAGTCTTCTCATCTCCGGGTTCCTTCCCTGTTCATCGAGTGACGTCGAGCCGGCATGACGGATTCAGAACTCACAAAGTGGCACTTACCTCAGTGGTTATTTGCTTTAGATCAGGGTTGTCCAGTCTTCTCCAGAATGGGCCAGTGTGGTTGCAGGTTGTCATTCTAACCAAGCAGAAGCCACACTTTAGTCTATTGAAAGCCAAGATCAGCGGAGCCAACAATTGGAATCAGGTGTGGCTCCTGCTAGATTGGAACCAAAAGCTGAAGATTGGACAACGCTGCTTAAGACCAATCAGCATATAGACATATTTGCTTATAAAATATAAAACATTGACTATATAGATGGCTGATCGCGGAAAATGTACACCTCTCATCACAGTTTGCATGCTAGCTTGTCGCTAACAAGAGACAGACACGGAGAGACCGCATGTTCTCACCTTTTCGCCCCTGTTCACGGGTCAAACGTGCCCTGTTGCATAATGACGTGTTTACAAACAGCAAAGAGAGCACTAAGAACTCAAGTGGGAAGCAGAAAGAGTCGTAGGAGGCCTGCAGAGAAGCCCATGGCACATTCTGTTGACCAACTCATTCTCAGGCAGGTGATTCCTTCCTTATCCGCCAACTACCATGAAATACCACGAGACGCTCCAAGTTACAATCGGTGCATTGGCCGGGAATCGAACCCAGGTCAACTGGGAGCGGTTTCCCTTCCATTGAGCTTTTGTAGCAAGGCAGATAACAGTTGCTTGCAAAATCACGGGCAGTCTCTGCTTTTCCACTGAATGTGGAAGCCTGGCTCTTTCCTTCATCAAGAAGACAAGAGTAATGATGCGCTTGACTCGAGGTTGCAACTTGTAATTCCCCACCTCCAAGCGGGAAAACGCAAAGCAAACGTACCCTCAACCTGAAATTGCCATTCCTCAACCGTGGGAAGTCTTCTCATCTCCCGGTTCCTTCCCTGTTCATCGAGTGACGTCGAGCCGGCATGACGGATTCAGAACTCACAAAGTGGCACTTACCTCGGTGGTTATTTGCTTTAGATCAGGGTTGTCCAGTCTTCTCCAGAATGGGCCAGTGTGGTTGCAGGTTGTCATTGTAACCAAGCAGAAGCCACACTTTAGTCTATTGAAAGCCAAGATCAGCGGAGCCAACAATTGGAATCAGGTGTGGCTCCTGCTAGATTGGAACCAAAAGCTGAAGATTGGACAACGCTGCTTAAGACCAATCAGCATATAGACATATTTGCTTATTAAATATAAAACATTGACTATATAGATGGCTGATCGCGGAAAATGGACACCTCTCATCACAGTTTGCATGCTAGCTTGTCGCTAACAAGAGACAGACACGGAGAGACCGCATGTTCTCACCTTTTCGCCCCTGTTCACGGGTCAAACGTGCCCTGTTGCATAATGACGTGTTTACAAACAGCAAAGAGAGCACTAAGAACTCAAGTGGGAAGCAGAAAGAGTCGTAGGAGGCCTGCAGAGAAGCCTATGGCACATTCTGTTGACCAACTCATTCTCAGGTAGGTGATTCCTTCCTTTTGTGCCAACTACCATAAAGTACCTGGAGAAGCTCCAAGCCGTGGACGGGCCAAGAATTGGAGCCGGGTCAACTGCTTGGACTGGAGCTATGCTCACCACTATACCACCAATGCCACGCTGCACCATTCAGCTCTGGTGAACAAAGTGTACGTATGTGCACCACCAAAGTGCCACCGCACCGTGGTTTCTGTAGTGTGGTGGTTATCACGTTTGCCTCACACGCAAAAGGTCCCTGGTTCGAGACCGGGCAGAAACAAGCTAGAAATTCTGAACTTTGCTTTAATGACTGAGCGGTTGTCATCACTGTAGGATCAGGTCCTCTAGGAACAGCCAGAAAGCGAGACCTCCTTTACAGAGGAGATTTCCTTCTTTTGTAGCAAAGCAGTTAATATTTGCTTACCAAATGAAAGGGAGTCTCTGGTTTTCCCCAGAAAGTGGAAGCCTGGCTCTTTCGTTGCTCAACAAGACTCTGTGCGTGACTGGAAAATTTTCCGTAAAGTACTGCTCGCCGAGTTCACCTCGAGAGGTCTGCAAGAGGTCTGCGGCCGAAAAAGGCTGGGAGCGGTTTCCCTTCCATTGAGCTTTTGTAGCAAGGCAGATAACAGTTGCTTGCAAAATCACGGGCAGTCTCTGCTTTTCCACTGAATGTGGAAGCCTGGCTCTTTCCTTCATCAAGAAGACAAGAGTAATGATGCGCTTGACTCGAGGTTGCGACTTGTAATTCCCCACCCCCAAGCGGGAAAACGCAAAGCAAACGTACCCTCAACGTGAAATTGCCATTCCTCAACCGTGGGAAGTCTTCTCATCTCCGGGTTCCTTCCCTGTTCATCGAGTGACGTCGAGCCGGCATGACGGATTCAGAACTCACAAAGTGGCACTTACCTCAGTGGTTATTTGCTTTAGATCAGGGTTGTCCAGTCTTCTCCAGAATGGGCCAGTGTGGTTGCAGGTTGTCATTCTAACCAAGCAGAAGCCACACTTTAGTCTATTGAAAGCCAAGATCAGCGGAGCCAACAATTGGAATCAGGTGTGGCTCCTGCTAGATTGGAACCAAAAGCTGAAGATTGGACAACGCTGCTTAAGACCAATCAGCATATAGACATATTTGCTTATAAAATATAAAACATTGACTATATAGATGGCTGATCGCGGAAAATGTACACCTCTCATCACAGTTTGCATGCTAGCTTGTCGCTAACAAGAGACAGACACGGAGAGACCGCATGTTCTCACCTTTTCGCCCCTGTTCACGGGTCAAACGTGCCCTGTTGCATAATGACGTGTTTACAAACAGCAAAGAGAGCACTAAGAACTCAAGTGGGAAGCAGAAAGAGTCGTAGGAGGCCTGCAGAGAAGCCCATGGCACATTCTGTTGACCAACTCATTCTCAGGCAGGTGATTCCTTCCTTATCCGCCAACTACCATGAAATACCACGAGACGCTCCAAGTTACAATCGGTGCATTGGCCGGGAATCGAACCCAGGTCAACTGGGAGCGGTTTCCCTTCCATTGAGCTTTTGTAGCAAGGCAGATAACAGTTGCTTGCAAAATCACGGGCAGTCTCTGCTTTTCCACTGAATGTGGAAGCCTGGCTCTTTCCTTCATCAAGAAGACAAGAGTAATGATGCGCTTGACTCGAGGTTGCAACTTGTAATTCCCCACCTCCAAGCGGGAAAACGCAAAGCAAACGTACCCTCAACCTGAAATTGCCATTCCTCAACCGTGGGAAGTCTTCTCATCTCCCGGTTCCTTCCCTGTTCATC
Organism: Ictalurus punctatus; assembly: GCF_001660625.3. NCBI lineage: Eukaryota > Metazoa > Chordata > Actinopteri > Siluriformes > Ictaluridae > Ictalurus > Ictalurus punctatus. Next base: position 122,624 of record NW_026521087.1, read on the forward strand.
GAGTGACGTCGAGCCGGCATGACGGATTCAGAACTCACAAAGTGGCACTTACCTCGGTGGTTATTTGCTTTAGATCAGGGTTGTCCAGTCTTCTCCAGAATGGGCCAGTGTGGTTGCAGGTTGTCATTCTAACCAAGCAGAAGCCACACTTTAGTCTATTGAAAGCCAAGATCAGCGGAGCCAACAATTGGAATCAGGTGTGGCTCCTGCTAGATTGGAACCAAAAGCTGAAGATTGGACAACGCTGCTTAAGACCAATCAGCATATAGACATATTTGCTTATTAAATATAAAACATTGACTATATAGATGGCTGATCGCGGAAAATGGACACCTCTCATCACAGTTTGCATGCTAGCTTGTCGCTAACAAGAGACAGACACGGAGAGACCGCATGTTCTCACCTTTTCGCCCCTGTTCACGGGTCAAACGTGCCCTGTTGCATAATGACGTGTTTACAAACAGCAAAGAGAGCACTAAGAACTCAAGTGGGAAGCAGAAAGAGTCGTAGGAGGCCTGCAGAGAAGCCTATGGCACATTCTGTTGACCAACTCATTCTCAGGTAGGTGATTCCTTCCTTTTGTGCCAACTACCATAAAGTACCTGGAGAAGCTCCAAGCCATGGACGGGCCAAGAATTGGAGCCGGGTCAACTGCTTGGACTGGAGCTATGCTCACCACTATACCACCAATGCCACGCTGCACCATTCAGCTCTGGTGAACAAAGTGTATGTATGTGCACCACCAAAGTGCCACCGCACCGTGGTTTCTGTAGTGTGGTGGTTATCACGTTTGCCTCACACGCAAAAGGTCCCTGGTTCGAGACCGGGCAGAAACAAGCTAGAAATTCTGAACTTTGCTTTAATGACTGAGCGGTTGTCATCACTGTAGGATCAGGTCCTCTAGGAACAGCCAGAAAGCGAGACCTCCTTTACAGAGGAGATTTCCTTCTTTTGTAGCAAAGCAGTTAATATTTGCTTACCAAATGAAAGGGAGTCTCTGGTTTTCCCCAGAAAGTGGAAGCCTGGCTCTTTCGTTGCTCAACAAGACTCTGTGCGTGACTGGAAAATTTTCCGTAAAGTACTGCTCGCCGAGTTCACCTCGAGAGGTCTGCAAGAGGTCTGCGGCCGAAAAAGGCTGGGAGCGGTTTCCCTTCCATTGAGCTTTTGTAGCAAGGCAGATAACAGTTGCTTGCAAAATCACGGGCAGTCTCTGCTTTTCCACTGAATGTGGAAGCCTGGCTCTTTCCTTCATCAAGAAGACAAGAGTAATGATGCGCTTGACTCGAGGTTGCGACTTGTAATTCCCCACCCCCAAGCGGGAAAACGCAAAGCAAACGTACCCTCAACCTGAAATTGCCATTCCTCAACCGTGGGAAGTCTTCTCATCTCCGGGTTCCTTCCCTGTTCATCGAGTGACGTCGAGCCGGCATGACGGATTCAGAACTCACAAAGTGGCACTTACCTCGGTGGTTATTTGCTTTAGATCAGGGTTGTCCAGTCTTCTCCAGAATGGGCCAGTGTGGTTGCAGGTTGTCATTCTAACCAAGCAGAAGCCACACTTTAGTCTATTGAAAGCCAAGATCAGCGGAGCCAACAATTGGAATCAGGTGTGGCTCCTGCTAGATTGGAACCAAAAGCTGAAGATTGGACAACGCTGCTTAAGACCAATCAGCATATAGACATATTTGCTTATAAAATATAAAACATTGACTATATAGATGGCTGATCGCGGAAAATGTACACCTCTCATCACAGTTTGCATGCTAGCTTGTCGCTAACAAGAGACAGACACGGAGAGACCGCATGTTCTCACCTTTTCGCCCCTGTTCACGGGTCAAACGTGCCCTGTTGCATAATGACGTGTTTACAAACAGCAAAGAGAGCACTAAGAACTCAAGTGGGAAGCAGAAAGAGTCGTAGGAGGCCTGCAGAGAAGCCCATGGCACATTCTGTTGACCAACTCATTCTCAGGCAGGTGATTCCTTCCTTATCCGCCAACTACCATGAAATACCACGAGACGCTCCAAGTTACAATCGGTGCATTGGCCGGGAATCGAACCCAGGTCAACTGGGAGCGGTTTCCCTTCCATTGAGCTTTTGTAGCAAGGCAGATAACAGTTGCTTGCAAAATCACGGGCAGTCTCTGCTTTTCCACTGAATGTGGAAGCCTGGCTCTTTCCTTCATCAAGAAGACAAGAGTAATGATGCGCTTGACTCGAGGTTGCGACTTGTAATTCCCCACCTCCAAGCGGGAAAACGCAAAGCAAACGTACCCTCAACCTGAAATTGCCATTCCTCAACCGTGGGAAGTCTTCTCATCTCCCGGTTCCTTCCCTGTTCATCGAGTGACGTCGAGCCGGCATGACGGATTCAGAACTCACAAAGTGGCACTTACACTGGTGGTTATTTGCTTTAGATCAGGGTTGTCCAGTCTTCTCCAGAATGGGCCAGTGTGGTTGCAGGTTGTCATTCTAACCAAGCAGAAGCCACACTTTAGTCTATTGAAAGCCAAGATCAGCGGAGCCAACAATTGGAATCAGGTGTGGCTCCTGCTAGATTGGAACCAAAAGCTGAAGATTGGACAACGCTGCTTAAGACCAATCAGCATATAGACATATTTGCTTATTAAATATAAAACATTGACTATATAGATGGCTGATCGCGGAAAATGGACACCTCTCATGACAGTTTGCATGCTAGCTTGTCGCTAACAAGAGACAGACACGGAGAGACCGCATGTTCTCACCTTTTCGCCCCTGTTCACGGGTCAAACGTGCCCTGTTGCATAATGACGTGTTTACAAACAGCAAAGAGAGCACTAAGAACTCAAGTGGGAAGCAGAAAGAGTCGTAGGAGGCCTGCAGAGAAGCCTATGGCACATTCTGTTGACCAACTCATTCTCAGGTAGGTGATTCCTTCCTTTTGTGCCAACTACCATAAAGTACCTGGAGAAGCTCCATGCCGTGGACGGGCCAAGAATTGAAGCCGGGTCAACTGCTTGGACTGGAGCTATGCTCACCACTATACCACCAATGCCACGCTGCACCATTCAGCTCTGGTGAACAAAGTGTACGTATGTGCACCACCAAAGTGCCACCGCACCGTGGTTTCTGTAGTGTAGTGGTTATCACGTCTGCCTCACACGCAAAAGGTCCCTGGTTCGAGACCGGGCAGAAACAAGCTAGAAATTCTGAACTTTGCTTTAATGACTGAGCGGTTGTCATCACTGTAGGATCAGGTCCTCTAGGAACAGCCAGAAAGCGAGACCTCCTTTACAGAGGAGATTTCCTTCTTTTGTAGCAAAGCAGTTAATATTTGCTTACCAAATGAAAGGGAGTCTCTGGTTTTCCCCAGAAAGTGGAAGCCTGGCTCTTTCGTTGCTCAACAAGACTCTGTGCGTGACTGGAAAATTTTCCGTAAAGTACTGCTCGCCGAGTTCACCTCGAGAGGTCTGCAAGAGGTCTGCGGCCGAAAAAGGCTGGGAGCGGTTTCCCTTCCATTGAGCTTTTGTAGCAAGGCAGATAACAGTTGCTTGCAAAATCACGGGCAGTCTCTGCTTTTCCACTGAATGTGGAAGCCTGGCTCTTTCCTTCATCAAGAAGACAAGAGTAATGATGCGCTTGACTCGAGGTTGCGACTTGTAATTCCCCACCCCCAAGCGGGAAAACGCAAAGCAAACGTACCCTCAACGTGAAATTGCCATTCCTCAACCGTGGGAAGTCTTCTCATCTCCGGGTTCCTTCCCTGTTCATCGAGTGACGTCGAGCCGGCATGACGGATTCAGAACTCACAAAGTGGCACTTACCTCAGTGGTTATTTGCTTTAGATCAGGGTTGTCCAGTCTTCTCCAGAATGGGCCAGTGTGGTTGCAGGTTGTCATTCTAACCAAGCAGAAGCCACACTTTAGTCTATTGAAAGCCAAGATCAGCGGAGCCAACAATTGGAATCAGGTGTGGCTCCTGCTAGATTGGAACCAAAAGCTGAAGATTGGACAACGCTGCTTAAGACCAATCAGCATATAGACATATTTGCTTATAAAATATAAAACATTGACTATATAGATGGCTGATCGCGGAAAATGTACACCTCTCATCACAGTTTGCATGCTAGCTTGTCGCTAACAAGAGACAGACACGGAGAGACCGCATGTTCTCACCTTTTCGCCCCTGTTCACGGGTCAAACGTGCCCTGTTGCATAATGACGTGTTTACAAACAGCAAAGAGAGCACTAAGAACTCAAGTGGGAAGTAGAAAGAGTCGTAGGAGGCCTGCAGAGAAGCCTATGGCACATTCTGTTGACCAACTCATTCTCAGGTAGGTGATTCCTTCCTTTTGTGCCAACTACCATAAAGTACCTGGAGAAGCTCCAAGCCGTGGACGGGCCAAGAATTGGAGCCGGGTCAACTGCTTGGACTGGAGCTATGCTCACCACTATACCACCAATGCCACGCTGCACCATTCAGCTCTGGTGAACAAAGTGTACGTATGTGCACCACCAAAGTGCCACCGCACCATGGTTTCTGTAGTGTAGTGGTTATCACGTTTGCCTCACACGCAAAAGGTCCCTGGTTCGAGACCGGGCAGAAACAAGCTAGAAATTCTGAACTTTGCTTTAATGACTGAGCGGTTGTCATCACTGTAGGATCAGGTCCTCTAGGAACAGCCAGAAAGCGAGACCTCCTTTACAGAGGAGATTTCCTTCTTTTGTAGCAAAGCAGTTAATATTTGCTTACCAAATGAAAGGGAGTCTCTGGTTTTCCCCAGAAAGTGGAAGCCTGGCTCTTTCGTTGCTCAACAAGACTCTGTGCGTGACTGGAAAATTTTCCGTAAAGTACTGCTCGCCGAGTTCACCTCGAGAGGTCTGCAAGAGGTCTGCGGCCGAAAAAGGCTGGGAGCGGTTTCCCTTCCATTGAGCTTTTGTAGCAAGGCAGATAACAGTTGCTTGCAAAATCACGGGCAGTCTCTGCTTTTCCACTGAATGTGGAAGCCTGGCTCTTTCCTTCATCAAGAAGACAAGAGTAATGATGCGCTTGACTCGAGGTTGCGACTTGTAATTCCCCACCCCCAAGCGGGAAAACGCAAAGCAAACGTACCCTCAACCTGAAATTGCCATTCCTCAACCGTGGGAAGTCTTCTCATCTCCGGGTTCCTTCCCTGTTCATCGAGTGACGTCGAGCCGGCATGACGGATTCAGAACTCACAAAGTGGCACTTACCTCGGTGGTTATTTGCTTTAGATCAGGGTTGTCCAGTCTTCTCCAGAATGGGCCAGTGTGGTTGCAGGTTGTCATTCTAACCAAGCAGAAGCCACACTTTAGTCTATTGAAAGCCAAGATCAGCGGAGCCAACAATTGGAATCAGGTGTGGCTCCTGCTAGATTGGAACCAAAAGCTGAAGATTGGACAACGCTGCTTAAGACCAATCAGCATATAGACATATTTGCTTATAAAATATAAAACATTGACTATATAGATGGCTGATCGCGGAAAATGTACACCTCTCATCACAGTTTGCATGCTAGCTTGTCGCTAACAAGAGACAGACACGGAGAGACCGCATGTTCTCACCTTTTCGCCCCTGTTCACGGGTCAAACGTGCCCTGTTGCATAATGACGTGTTTACAAACAGCAAAGAGAGCACTAAGAACTCAAGTGGGAAGCAGAAAGAGTCGTAGGAGGCCTGCAGAGAAGCCCATGGCACATTCTGTTGACCAACTCATTCTCAGGCAGGTGATTCCTTCCTTATCCGCCAACTACCATGAAATACCACGAGACGCTCCAAGTTACAATCGGTGCATTGGCCGGGAATCGAACCCAGGTCAACTGGGAGCGGTTTCCCTTCCATTGAGCTTTTGTAGCAAGGCAGATAACAGTTGCTTGCAAAATCACGGGCAGTCTCTGCTTTTCCACTGAATGTGGAAGCCTGGCTCTTTCCTTCATCAAGAAGACAAGAGTAATGATGCGCTTGACTCGAGGTTGCGACTTGTAATTCCCCACCCCCAAGCGGGAAAACGCAAAGCAAACGTACCCTCAACCTGAAATTGCCATTCCTCAACCGTGGGAAGTCTTCTCATCTCCGGGTTCCTTCCCTGTTCATCGAGTGACGTCGAGCCGGCATGACGGATTCAGAACTCACAAAGTGGCACTTACCTCGGTGGTTATTTGCTTTAGATCAGGGTTGTCCAGTCTTCTCCAGAATGGGCCAGTGTGGTTGCAGGTTGTCATTCTAACCAAGCAGAAGCCACACTTTAGTCTATTGAAAGCCAAGATCAGCGGAGCCAACAATTGGAATCAGGTGTGGCTCCTGCTAGATTGGAACCAAAAGCTGAAGATTGGACAACGCTGCTTAAGACCAATCAGCATATAGACATATTTGCTTATAAAATATAAAACATTGACTATATAGATGGCTGATCGCGGAAAATGTACACCTCTCATCACAGTTTGCATGCTAGCTTGTCGCTAACAAGAGACAGACACGGAGAGACCGCATGTTCTCACCTTTTCGCCCCTGTTCACGGGTCAAACGTGCCCTGTTGCATAATGACGTGTTTACAAACAGCAAAGAGAGCACTAAGAACTCAAGTGGGAAGCAGAAAGAGTCGTAGGAGGCCTGCAGAGAAGCCCATGGCACATTCTGTTGACCAACTCATTCTCAGGCAGGTGATTCCTTCCTTATCCGCCAACTACCATGAAATACCACGAGACGCTCCAAGTTACAATCGGTGCATTGGCCGGGAATCGAACCCAGGTCAACTGGGAGCGGTTTCCCTTCCATTGAGCTTTTGTAGCAAGGCAGATAACAGTTGCTTGCAAAATCACGGGCAGTCTCTGCTTTTCCACTGAATGTGGAAGCCTGGCTCTTTCCTTCATCAAGAAGACAAGAGTAATGATGCGCTTGACTCGAGGTTGCGACTTGTAATTCCCCACCTCCAAGCGGGAAAACGCAAAGCAAACGTACCCTCAACCTGAAATTGCCATTCCTCAACCGTGGGAAGTCTTCTCATCTCCCGGTTCCTTCCCTGTTCATCGAGTGACGTCGAGCCGGCATGACGGATTCAGAACTCACAAAGTGGCACTTACACTGGTGGTTATTTGCTTTAGATCAGGGTTGTCCAGTCTTCTCCAGAATGGGCCAGTGTGGTTGCAGGTTGTCATTCTAACCAAGCAGAAGCCACACTTTAGTCTATTGAAAGCCAAGATCAGCGGAGCCAACAATTGGAATCAGGTGTGGCTCCTGCTAGATTGGAACCAAAAGCTGAAGATTGGACAACGCTGCTTAAGACCAATCAGCATATAGACATATTTGCTTATTAAATATAAAACATTGACTATATAGATGGCTGATCGCGGAAAATGGACACCTCTCATGACAGTTTGCATGCTAGCTTGTCGCTAACAAGAGACAGACACGGAGAGACCGCATGTTCTCACCTTTTCGCCCCTGTTCACGGGTCAAACGTGCCCTGTTGCATAATGACGTGTTTACAAACAGCAAAGAGAGCACTAAGAACTCAAGTGGGAAGCAGAAAGAGTCGTAGGAGGCCTGCAGAGAAGCCTATGGCACATTCTGTTGACCAACTCATTCTCAGGTAGGTGATTCCTTCCTTTTGTGCCAACTACCATAAAGTACCTGGAGAAGCTCCATGCCGTGGACGGGCCAAGAATTGAAGCCGGGTCAACTGCTTGGACTGGAGCTATGCTCACCACTATACCACCAATGCCACGCTGCACCATTCAGCTCTGGTGAACAAAGTGTACGTATGTGCACCACCAAAGTGCCACCGCACCGTGGTTTCTGTAGTGTAGTGGTTATCACGTTTGCCTCACACGCAAAAGGTCCCTGGTTCGAGACCGGGCAGAAACAAGCTAGAAATTCTGAACTTTGCTTTAATGACTGAGCGGTTGTCATCACTGTAGGATCAGGTCCTCTAGGAACAGCCAGAAAGCGAGACCTCCTTTACAGAGGAGATTTCCTTCTTTTGTAGCAAAGCAGTTAATATTTGCTTACCAAATGAAAGGGAGTCTCTGGTTTTCCCCAGAAAGTGGAAGCCTGGCTCTTTCGTTGCTCAACAAGACTCTGTGCGTGACTGGAAAATTTTCCGTAAAGTACTGCTCGCCGAGTTCACCTCGAGAGGTCTGCAAGAGGTCTGCGGCCGAAAAAGGCTGGGAGCGGTTTCCCTTCCATTGAGCTTTTGTAGCAAGGCAGATAACAGTTGCTTGCAAAATCACGGGCAGTCTCTGCTTTTCCACTGAATGTGGAAGCCTGGCTCTTTCCTTCATCAAGAAGACAAGAGTAATGATGCGCTTGACTCGAGGTTGCGACTTGTAATTCCCCACCCCCAAGCGGGAAAACGCAAAGCAAACGTACCCTCAACGTGAAATTGCCATTCCTCAACCGTGGGAAGTCTTCTCATCTCCGGGTTCCTTCCCTGTTCATCGAGTGACGTCGAGCCGGCATGACGGATTCAGAACTCACAAAGTGGCACTTACCTCAGTGGTTATTTGCTTTAGATCAGGGTTGTCCAGTCTTCTCCAGAATGGGCCAGTGTGGTTGCAGGTTGTCATTCTAACCAAGCAGAAGCCACACTTTAGTCTATTGAAAGCCAAGATCAGCGGAGCCAACAATTGGAATCAGGTGTGGCTCCTGCTAGATTGGAACCAAAAGCTGAAGATTGGACAACGCTGCTTAAGACCAATCAGCATATAGACATATTTGCTTATAAAATATAAAACATTGACTATATAGATGGCTGATCGCGGAAAATGTACACCTCTCATCACAGTTTGCATGCTAGCTTGTCGCTAACAAGAGACAGACACGGAGAGACCGCATGTTCTCACCTTTTCGCCCCTGTTCACGGGTCAAACGTGCCCTGTTGCATAATGACGTGTTTACAAACAGCAAAGAGAGCACTAAGAACTCAAGTGGGAAGTAGAAAGAGTCGTAGGAGGCCTGCAGAGAAGCCTATGGCACATTCTGTTGACCAACTCATTCTCAGGTAGGTGATTCCTTCCTTTTGTGCCAACTACCATAAAGTACCTGGAGAAGCTCCAAGCCGTGGACGGGCCAAGAATTGGAGCCGGGTCAACTGCTTGGACTGGAGCTATGCTCACCACTATACCACCAATGCCACGCTGCACCATTCAGCTCTGGTGAACAAAGTGTACGTATGTGCACCACCAAAGTGCCACCGCACCATGGTTTCTGTAGTGTAGTGGTTATCACGTTTGCCTCACACGCAAAAGGTCCCTGGTTCGAGACCGGGCAGAAACAAGCTAGAAATTCTGAACTTTGCTTTAATGACTGAGCGGTTGTCATCACTGTAGGATCAGGTCCTCTAGGAACAGCCAGAAAGCGAGACCTCCTTTACAGAGGAGATTTCCTTCTTTTGTAGCAAAGCAGTTAATATTTGCTTACCAAATGAAAGGGAGTCTCTGGTTTTCCCCAGAAAGTGGAAGCCTGGCTCTTTCGTTGCTCAACAAGACTCTGTGCGTGACTGGAAAATTTTCCGTAAAGTACTGCTCGCCGAGTTCACCTCGAGAGGTCTGCAAGAGGTCTGCGGCCGAAAAAGGCTGGGAGCGGTTTCCCTTCCATTGAGCTTTTGTAGCAAGGCAGATAACAGTTGCTTGCAAAATCACGGGCAGTCTCTGCTTTTCCACTGAATGTGGAAGCCTGGCTCTTTCCTTCATCAAGAAGACAAGAGTAATGATGCGCTTGACTCGAGGTTGCGACTTGTAATTCCCCACCCCCAAGCGGGAAAACGCAAAGCAAACGTACCCTCAACCTGAAATTGCCATTCCTCAACCGTGGGAAGTCTTCTCATCTCCGGGTTCCTTCCCTGTTCATCGAGTGACGTCGAGCCGGCATGACGGATTCAGAACTCACAAAGTGGCACTTACCTCGGTGGTTATTTGCTTTAGATCAGGGTTGTCCAGTCTTCTCCAGAATGGGCCAGTGTGGTTGCAGGTTGTCATTCTAACCAAGCAGAAGCCACACTTTAGTCTATTGAAAGCCAAGATCAGCGGAGCCAACAATTGGAATCAGGTGTGGCTCCTGCTAGATTGGAACCAAAAGCTGAAGATTGGACAACGCTGCTTAAGACCAATCAGCATATAGACATATTTGCTTATAAAATATAAAACATTGACTATATAGATGGCTGATCGCGGAAAATGTACACCTCTCATCACAGTTTGCATGCTAGCTTGTCGCTAACAAGAGACAGACACGGAGAGACCGCATGTTCTCACCTTTTCGCCCCTGTTCACGGGTCAAACGTGCCCTGTTGCATAATGACGTGTTTACAAACAGCAAAGAGAGCACTAAGAACTCAAGTGGGAAGCAGAAAGAGTCGTAGGAGGCCTGCAGAGAAGCCCATGGCACATTCTGTTGACCAACTCATTCTCAGGCAGGTGATTCCTTCCTTATCCGCCAACTACCATGAAATACCACGAGACGCTCCAAGTTACAATCGGTGCATTGGCCGGGAATCGAACCCAGGTCAACTGGGAGCGGTTTCCCTTCCATTGAGCTTTTGTAGCAAGGCAGATAACAGTTGCTTGCAAAATCACGGGCAGTCTCTGCTTTTCCACTGAATGTGGAAGCCTGGCTCTTTCCTTCATCAAGAAGACAAGAGTAATGATGCGCTTGACTCGAGGTTGCGACTTGTAATTCCCCACCCCCAAGCGGGAAAACGCAAAGCAAACGTACCCTCAACCTGAAATTGCCATTCCTCAACCGTGGGAAGTCTTCTCATCTCCGGGTTCCTTCCCTGTTCATCGAGTGACGTCGAGCCGGCATGACGGATTCAGAACTCACAAAGTGGCACTTACCTCGGTGGTTATTTGCTTTAGATCAGGGTTGTCCAGTCTTCTCCAGAATGGGCCAGTGTGGTTGCAGGTTGTCATTCTAACCAAGCAGAAGCCACACTTTAGTCTATTGAAAGCCAAGATCAGCGGAGCCAACAATTGGAATCAGGTGTGGCTCCTGCTAGATTGGAACCAAAAGCTGAAGATTGGACAACGCTGCTTAAGACCAATCAGCATATAGACATATTTGCTTATAAAATATAAAACATTGACTATATAGATGGCTGATCGCGGAAAATGTACACCTCTCATCACAGTTTGCATGCTAGCTTGTCGCTAACAAGAGACAGACACGGAGAGACCGCATGTTCTCACCTTTTCGCCCCTGTTCACGGGTCAAACGTGCCCTGTTGCATAATGACGTGTTTACAAACAGCAAAGAGAGCACTAAGAACTCAAGTGGGAAGCAGAAAGAGTCGTAGGAGGCCTGCAGAGAAGCCCATGGCACATTCTGTTGACCAACTCATTCTCAGGCAGGTGATTCCTTCCTTATCCGCCAACTACCATGAAATACCACGAGACGCTCCAAGTTACAATCGGTGCATTGGCCGGGAATCGAACCCAGGTCAACTGGGAGCGGTTTCCCTTCCATTGAGCTTTTGTAGCAAGGCAGATAACAGTTGCTTGCAAAATCACGGGCAGTCTCTGCTTTTCCACTGAATGTGGAAGCCTGGCTCTTTCCTTCATCAAGAAGACAAGAGTAATGATGCGCTTGACTCGAGGTTGCGACTTGTAATTCCCCACCCCCAAGCGGGAAAACGCAAAGCAAACGTACCCTCAACCTGAAATTGCCATTCCTCAACCGTGGGAAGTCTTCTCATCTCCGGGTTCCTTCCCTGTTCATCGAGTGACGTCGAGCCGGCATGACGGATTCAGAACTCACAAAGTGGCACTTACCTCGGTGGTTATTTGCTTTAGATCAGGGTTGTCCAGTCTTCTCCAGAATGGGCCAGTGTGGTTGCAGGTTGTCATTCTAACCAAGCAGAAGCCACACTTTAGTCTATTGAAAGCCAAGATCAGCGGAGCCAACAATTGGAATCAGGTGTGGCTCCTGCTAGATTGGAACCAAAAGCTGAAGATTGGACAACGCTGCTTAAGACCAATCAGCATATAGACATATTTGCTTATAAAATATAAAACATTGACTATATAGATGGCTGATCGCGGAAAATGTACACCTCTCATCACAGTTTGCATGCTAGCTTGTCGCTAACAAGAGACAGACACGGAGAGACCGCATGTTCTCACCTTTTCGCCCCTGTTCACGGGTCAAACGTGCCCTGTTGCATAATGACGTGTTTACAAACAGCAAAGAGAGCACTACGAACTCAAGTGGGAAGCAGAAAGAGTCGTAGGAGGCCTGCAGAGAAGCCCATGGCACATTCTGTTGACCAACTCATTCTCAGGCAGGTGATTCCTTCCTTATCCGCCAACTACCATGAAATACCACGAGACGCTCCAAGTTACAATCGGTGCATTGGCCGGGAATCGAACCCAGGTCAACTGGGAGCGGTTTCCCTTCCATTGAGCTTTTGTAGCAAGGCAGATAACAGTTGCTTGCAAAATCACGGGCAGTCTCTGCTTTTCCACTGAATGTGGAAGCCTGGCTCTTTCCTTCATCAAGAAGACAAGAGTAATGATGCGCTTGACTCGAGGTTGCGACTTGTAATTCCCCACCCCCAAGCGGGAAAACGCAAAGCAAACGTACCCTCAACCTGAAATTGCCATTCCTCAACCGTGGGAAGTCTTCTCATCTCCGGGTTCCTTCCCTGTTCATCGAGTGACGTCGAGCCGGCATGACGGATTCAGAACTCACAAAGTGGCACTTACCTCGGTGGTTATTTGCTTTAGATCAGGGTTGTCCAGTCTTCTCCAGAATGGGCCAGTGTGGTTGCAGGTTGTCATTCTAACCAAGCAGAAGCCACACTTTAGTCTATTGAAAGCCAAGATCAGCGGAGCCAACAATTGGAATCAGGTGTGGCTCCTGCTAGATTGGAACCAAAAGCTGAAGATTGGACAACGCTGCTTAAGACCAATCAGCATATAGACATATTTGCTTATAAAATATAAAACATTGACTATATAGATGGCTGATCGCGGAAAATGTACACCTCTCATCACAGTTTGCATGCTAGCTTGTCGCTAACAAGAGACAGACACGGAGAGACCGCATGTTCTCACCTTTTCGCCCCTGTTCACGGGTCAAACGTGCCCTGTTGCATAATGACGTGTTTACAAACAGCAAAGAGAGCACTAAGAACTCAAGTGGGAAGCAGAAAGAGTCGTAGGAGGCCTGCAGAGAAGCCCATGGCACATTCTGTTGACCAACTCATTCTCAGGCAGGTGATTCCTTCCTTATCCGCCAACTACCATGAAATACCACGAGACGCTCCAAGTTACAATCGGTGCATTGGCCGGGAATCGAACCCAGGTCAACTGGGAGCGGTTTCCCTTCCATTGAGCTTTTGTAGCAAGGCAGATAACAGTTGCTTGCAAAATCACGGGCAGTCTCTGCTTTTCCACTGAATGTGGAAGCCTGGCTCTTTCCTTCATCAAGAAGACAAGAGTAATGATGCGCTTGACTCGAGGTTGCGACTTGTAATTCCCCACCTCCAAGCGGGAAAACGCAAAGCAAACGTACCCTCAACCTGAAATTGCCATTCCTCAACCGTGGGAAGTCTTCTCATCTCCCGGTTCCTTCCCTGTTCATCGAGTGACGTCGAGCCGGCATGACGGATTCAGAACTCACAAAGTGGCACTTACCTCGGTGGTTATTTGCTTTAGATCAGGGTTGTCCAGTCTTCTCCAGAATGGGCCAGTGTGGTTGCAGGTTGTCATTCTAACCAAGCAGAAGCCACACTTTAGTCTATTGAAAGCCAAGATCAGCGGAGCCAACAATTGGAATCAGGTGTGGCTCCTGCTAGATTGGAACCAAAAGCTGAAGATTGGACAACGCTGCTTAAGACCAATCAGCATATAGACATATTTGCTTATTAAATATAAAACATTGACTATATAGATGGCTGATCGCGGAAAATGTACACCTCTCATCACAGTTTGCATGCTAGCTTGTCGCTAACAAGAGACAGACACGGAGAGACCGCATGTTCTCACCTTTTCGCCCCTGTTCACGGGTCAAACGTGCCCTGTTGCATAATGACGTGTTTACAAACAGCAAAGAGAGCACTAAGAACTCAAGTGGGAAGTAGAAAGAGTCGTAGGAGGCCTGCAGAGAAGCCTATGGCACATTCTGTTGACCAACTCATTCTCAGGTAGGTGATTCCTTCCTTTTGTGCCAACTACCATAAAGTACCTGGAGAAGCTCCAAGCCGTGGACGGGCCAAGAATTGGAGCCGGGTCAACTGCTTGGACTGGAGCTATGCTCACCACTATACCACCAATGCCACGCTGCACCATTCAGCTCTGGTGAACAAAGTGTACGTATGTGCACCACCAACGTGCCACCGCACCGTGGTTTCTGTAGTGTAGTGGTTATCACGTTTGCCTCACACGCAAAAGGTCCCTGGTTCGAGACCGGGCAGAAACAAGCTAGAAATTCTGAACTTTGCTTTAATGACTGAGCGGTTGTCATCACTGTAGGATCAGGTCCTCTAGGAACAGCCAGAAAGCGAGACCTCCTTTACAGAGGAGATTTCCTTCTTTTGTAGCAAAGCAGTTAATATTTGCTTACCAAATGAAAGGGAGTCTCTGGTTTTCCCCAGAAAGTGGAAGCCTGGCTCTTTCGTTGCTCAACAAGACTCTGTGCGTGACTGGAAAATTTTCCGTAAAGTACTGCTCGCCGAGTTCACCTCGAGAGGTCTGCAAGAGGTCTGCGGCCGAAAAAGGCTGGGAGCGGTTTCCCTTCCATTGAGCTTTTGTAGCAAGGCAGATAACAGTTGCTTGCAAAATCACGGGCAGTCTCTGCTTTTCCACTGAATGTGGAAGCCTGGCTCTTTCCTTCATCAAGAAGACAAGAGTAATGATGCGCTTGACTCGAGGTTGCGACTTGTAATTCCCCACCCCCAAGCGGGAAAACGCAAAGCAAACGTACCCTCAACCTGAAATTGCCATTCCTCAACCGTGGGAAGTCTTCTCATCTCCGGGTTCCTTCCCTGTTCATCGAGTGACGTCGAGCCGGCATGACGGATTCAGAACTCACAAAGTGGCACTTACCTCGGTGGTTATTTGCTTTAGATCAGGGTTGTCCAGTCTTCTCCAGAATGGGCCAGTGTGGTTGCAGGTTGTCATTCTAACCAAGCAGAAGCCACACTTTAGTCTATTGAAAGCCAAGATCAGCGGAGCCAACAATTGGAATCAGGTGTGGCTCCTGCTAGATTGGAACCAAAAGCTGAAGATTGGACAACGCTGCTTAAGACCAATCAGCATATAGACATATTTGCTTATAAAATATAAAACATTGACTATATAGATGGCTGATCGCGGAAAATGTACACCTCTCATCACAGTTTGCATGCTAGCTTGTCGCTAACAAGAGACAGACACGGAGAGACCGCATGTTCTCACCTTTTCGCCCCTGTTCACGGGTCAAACGTGCCCTGTTGCATAATGACGTGTTTACAAACAGCAAAGAGAGCACTAAGAACTCAAGTGGGAAGCAGAAAGAGTCGTAGGAGGCCTGCAGAGAAGCCCATGGCACATTCTGTTGACCAACTCATTCTCAGGCAGGTGATTCCTTCCTTATCCGCCAACTACCATGAAATACCACGAGACGCTCCAAGTTACAATCGGTGCATTGGCCGGGAATCGAACCCAGGTCAACTGGGAGCGGTTTCCTTTCCATTGAGCTTTTGTAGCAAGGCAGATAACAGTTGCTTGCAAAATCACGGGCAGTCTCTGCTTTTCCACTGAATGTGGAAGCCTGGCTCTTTCCTTCATCAAGAAGACAAGAGTAATGATGCGCTTGACTCGAGGTTGCGACTTGTAATTCCCCACCTCCAAGCGGGAAAACGCAAAGCAAACGTACCCTCAACCTGAAATTGCCATTCCTCAACCGTGGGAAGTCTTCTCATCTCCCGGTTCCTTCCCTGTTCATCGAGTGACGTCGAGCCGGCATGACGGATTCAGAACTCACAAAGTGGCACTTACCTCGGTGGTTATTTGCTTTAGATCAGGGTTGTCCAGTCTTCTCCAGAATGGGCCAGTGTGGTTGCAGGTTGTCATTCTAACCAAGCAGAAGCCACACTTTAGTCTATTGAAAGCCAAGATCAGCGGAGCCAACAATTGGAATCAGGTGTGGCTCCTGCTAGATTGGAACCAAAAGCTGAAGATTGGACAACGCTGCTTAAGACCAATCAGCATATAGACATATTTGCTTATAAAATATAAAACATTGACTATATAGATGGCTGATGGCGGAAAATGTACACCTCTCATCACAGTTTGCATGCTAGCTTGTCGCTAACAAGAGACAGACACGGAGAGACCGCATGTTCTCACCTTTTCGCCCCTGTTCACGGGTCAAACGTGCCCTGTTGCATAATGACGTGTTTACAAACAGCAAAGAGAGCACTAAGAACTCAAGTGGGAAGCAGAAAGAGTCGTAGGAGGCCTGCAGAGAAGCCTATGGCACATTCTGTTGACCAACTCATTCTCAGGTAGGTGATTCCTTCCTTTTGTGCCAACTACCATAAAGTACCTGGAGAAGCTCCAAGCCGTGGACGGGCCAAGAATTGGAGCCGGGTCAACTGCTTGGACTGGAGCTATGCTCACCACTATACCACCAATGCCACGCTGCACCATTCAGCTCTGGTGAACAAAGTGTACGTATGTGCACCACCAAAGTGCCACCGCACCGTGGTTTCTGTAGTGTAGTGGTTATCACGTTTGCCTCACACGCAAAAGGTCCCTGGTTCGAGACCGGGCAGAAACAAGCTAGAAATTCTGAACTTTGCTTTAATGACTGAGCGGTTGTCATCACTGTAGGATCAGGTCCTCTAGGAACAGCCAGAAAGCGAGACCTCCTTTACAGAGGAGATTTCCTTCTTTTGTAGCAAAGCAGTTAATATTTGCTTACCAAATGAAAGGGAGTCTCTGGTTTTCCCCAGAAAGTGGAAGCCTGGCTCTTTCGTTGCTCAACAAGACTCTGTGCGTGACTGGAAAATTTTCCGTAAAGTACTGCTCGCCGAGTTCACCTCGAGAGGTCTGCAAGAGGTCTGCGGCCGAAAAAGGCTGGGAGCGGTTTCCCTTCCATTGAGCTTTTGTAGCAAGGCAGATAACAGTTGCTTGCAAAATCACGGGCAGTCTCTGCTTTTCCACTGAATGTGGAAGCCTGGCTCTTTCCTTCATCAAGAAGACAAGAGTAATGATGCGCTTGACTCGAGGTTGCGACTTGTAATTCCCCACCCCCAAGCGGGAAAACGCAAAGCAAACGTACCCTCAACCTGAAATTGCCATTCCTCAACCGTGGGAAGTCTTCTCATCTCCGGGTTCCTTCCCTGTTCATCGAGTGACGTCGAGCCGGCATGACGGATTCAGAACTCACAAAGTGGCACTTACCTCGGTGGTTATTTGCTTTAGATCAGGGTTGTCCAGTCTTCTCCAGAATGGGCCAGTGTGGTTGCAGGTTGTCATTCTAACCAAGCAGAAGCCACACTTTAGTCTATTGAAAGCCAAGATCAGCGGAGCCAACAATTGGAATCAGGTGTGGCTCCTGCTAGATTGGAACCAAAAGCTGAAGATTGGACAACGCTGCTTAAGACCAATCAGCATATAGACATATTTGCTTATAAAATATAAAACATTGACTATATAGATGGCTGATCGCGGAAAATGTACACCTCTCATCACAGTTTGCATGCTAGCTTGTCGCTAACAAGAGACAGACACGGAGAGACCGCATGTTCTCACCTTTTCGCCCCTGTTCACGGGTCAAACGTGCCCTGTTGCATAATGACGTGTTTACAAACAGCAAAGAGAGCACTAAGAACTCAAGTGGGAAGCAGAAAGAGTCGTAGGAGGCCTGCAGAGAAGCCCATGGCACATTCTGTTGACCAACTCATTCTCAGGCAGGTGATTCCTTCCTTATCCGCCAACTACCATGAAATACCACGAGACGCTCCAAGTTACAATCGGTGCATTGGCCGGGAATCGAACCCAGGTCAACTGGGAGCGGTTTCCCTTCCATTGAGCTTTTGTAGCAAGGCAGATAACAGTTGCTTGCAAAATCACGGGCAGTCTCTGCTTTTCCACTGAATGTGGAAGCCTGGCTCTTTCCTTCATCAAGAAGACAAGAGTAATGATGCGCTTGACTCGAGGTTGCGACTTGTAATTCCCCACCCCCAAGCGGGAAAACGCAAAGCAAACGTACCCTCAACCTGAAATTGCCATTCCTCAACCGTGGGAAGTCTTCTCATCTCCGGGTTCCTTCCCTGTTCATCGAGTGACGTCGAGCCGGCATGACGGATTCAGAACTCACAAAGTGGCACTTACCTCGGTGGTTATTTGCTTTAGATCAGGGTTGTCCAGTCTTCTCCAGAATGGGCCAGTGTGGTTGCAGGTTGTCATTCTAACCAAGCAGAAGCCACACTTTAGTCTATTGAAAGCCAAGATCAGCGGAGCCAACAATTGGAATCAGGTGTGGCTCCTGCTAGATTGGAACCAAAAGCTGAAGATTGGACAACGCTGCTTAAGACCAATCAGCATATAGACATATTTGCTTATAAAATATAAAACATTGACTATATAGATGGCTGATCGCGGAAAATGTACACCTCTCATCACAGTTTGCATGCTAGCTTGTCGCTAACAAGAGACAGACACGGAGAGACCGCATGTTCTCACCTTTTCGCCCCTGTTCACGGGTCAAACGTGCCCTGTTGCATAATGACGTGTTTACAAACAGCAAAGAGAGCACTAAGAACTCAAGTGGGAAGCAGAAAGAGTCGTAGGAGGCCTGCAGAGAAGCCCATGGCACGTTCTGTTGACCAACTCATTCTCAGGCAGGTGATTCCTTCCTTATCCGCCAACTACCATGAAATACCACGAGACGCTCCAAGTTACAATCGGTGCATTGGCCGGGAATCGAACCCAGGTCAACTGGGAGCGGTTTCCCTTCCATTGAGCTTTTGTAGCAAGGCAGATAACAGTTGCTTGCAAAATCACGGGCAGTCTCTGCTTTTCCACTGAATGTGGAAGCCTGGCTCTTTCCTTCATCAAGAAGACAAGAGTAATGATGCGTTTGACTCGAGGTTGCGACTTGTAATTCCCCACCTCCAAGCGGGAAAACGCAAAGCAAACGTACCCTCAACCTGAAATTGCCATTCCTCAACCGTGGGAAGTCTTCTCATCTCCCGGTTCCTTCCCTGTTCATCGAGTGACGTCGAGCCGGCATGACGGATTCAGAACTCACAAAGTGGCACTTACCTCGGTGGTTATTTGCTTTAGATCAGGGTTGTCCAGTCTTCTCCAGAATGGGCCAGTGTGGTTGCAGGTTGTCATTCTAACCAAGCAGAAGCCACACTTTAGTCTATTGAAAGCCAAGATCAGCGGAGCCAACAATTGGAATCAGGTGTGGCTCCTGCTAGATTGGAACCAAAAGCTGAAGATTGGACAACGCTGCTTAAGACCAATCAGCATATAGACATATTTGCTTATTAAATATAAAACATTGACTATATAGATGGCTGATCGCGGAAAATGGACACCTCTCATCACAGTTTGCATGCTAGCTTGTCGCTAACAAGAGACAGACACGGAGAGACCGCATGTTCTCACCTTTTCGCCCCTGTTCACGGGTCAAACGTGCCCTGTTGCATAATGACGTGTTTACAAACAGCAAAGAGAGCACTAAGAACTCAAGTGGGAAGCAGAAAGAGTCGTAGGAGGCCTGCAGAGAAGCCTATGGCACATTCTGTTGACCAACTCATTCTCAGGTAGGTGATTCCTTCCTTTTGTGCCAACTACCATAAAGTACCTGGAGAAGCTCCAAGCCGTGGACGGGCCAAGAATTGAAGCCGGGTCAACTGCTTGGACTGGAGCTATGCTCACCACTATACCACCAATGCCACGCTGCACCATTCAGCTCTGGTGAACAAAGTGTACGTATGTGCACCACCAAAGTGCCACCGCACCGTGGTTTCTGTAGTGTAGTGGTTATCACGTTTGCCTCACACGCAAAAGGTCCCTGGTCCGAGACCGGGCAGAAACAAGCTAGAAATTCTGAACTTTGCTTTAATGACTGAGCGGTTGTCATCACTGTAGAATCAGGTCCTCTAGGAACAGCCAGAAAGCGAGACCTCCTTTACAGAGGAGATTTCCTTCTTTTGTAGCAAAGCAGTTAATATTTGCTTACCAAATGAAAGGGAGTCTCTGGTTTTCCCCAGAAAGTGGAAGCCTGGCTCTTTCGTTGCTCAACAAGACTCTGTGCGTGACTGGAAAATTTTCCGTAAAGTACTGCTCGCCGAGTTCACCTCGAGAGGTCTGCAAGAGGTCTGCGGCCGAAAAAGGCTGGGAGCGGTTTCCCTTCCATTGAGCTTTTGTAGCAAGGCAGATAACAGTTGCTTGCAAAATCACGGGCAGTCTCTGCTTTTCCACTGAATGTGGAAGCCTGGCTCTTTCCTTCATCAAGAAGACAAGAGTAATGATGCGCTTGACTCGAGGTTGCGACTTGTAATTCCCCACCCCCAAGCGGGAAAACGCAAAGCAAACGTACCCTCAACCTGAAATTGCCATTCCTCAACCGTGGGAAGTCTTCTCATCTCCGGGTTCCTTCCCTGTTCATCGAGTGACGTCGAGCCGGCATGACGGATTCAGAACTCACAAAGTGGCACTTACCTCGGTGGTTATTTGCTTTAGATCAGGGTTGTCCAGTCTTCTCCAGAATGGGCCAGTGTGGTTGCAGGTTGTCATTCTAACCAAGCAGAAGCCACACTTTAGTCTATTGAAAGCCAAGATCAGCGGAGCCAACAATTGGAATCAGGTGTGGCTCCTGCTAGATTGGAACCAAAAGCTGAAGATTGGACAACGCTGCTTAAGACCAATCAGCATATAGACATATTTGCTTATAAAATATAAAACATTGACTATATAGATGGCTGATCGCGGAAAATGTACACCTCTCATCACAGTTTGCATGCTAGCTTGTCGCTAACAAGAGACAGACACGGAGAGACCGCATGTTCTCACCTTTTCGCCCCTGTTCACGGGTCAAACGTGCCCTGTTGCATAATGACGTGTTTACAAACAGCAAAGAGAGCACTAAGAACTCAAGTGGGAAGCAGAAAGAGTCGTAGGAGGCCTGCAGAGAAGCCCATGGCACATTCTGTTGACCAACTCATTCTCAGGCAGGTGATTCCTTCCTTATCCGCCAACTACCATGAAATACCACGAGACGCTCCAAGTTACAATCGGTGCATTGGCCGGGAATCGAACCCAGGTCAACTGGGAGCGGTTTCCTTTCCATTGAGCTTTTGTAGCAAGGCAGATAACAGTTGCTTGCAAAATCACGGGCAGTCTCTGCTTTTCCACTGAATGTGGAAGCCTGGCTCTTTCCTTCATCAAGAAGACAAGAGTAATGATGCGCTTGACTCGAGGTTGCGACTTGTAATTCCCCACCTCCAAGCGGGAAAACGCAAAGCAAACGTACCCTCAACCTGAAATTGCCATTCCTCAACCGTGGGAAGTCTTCTCATCTCCCGGTTCCTTCCCTGTTCATCGAGTGACGTCGAGCCGGCATGACGGATTCAGAACTCACAAAGTGGCACTTACCTCGGTGGTTATTTGCTTTAGATCAGGGTTGTCCAGTCTTCTCCAGAATGGGCCAGTGTGGTTGCAGGTTGTCATTCTAACCAAGCAGAAGCCACACTTTAGTCTATTGAAAGCCAAGATCAGCGGAGCCAACAATTGGAATCAGGTGTGGCTCCTGCTAGATTGGAACCAAAAGCTGAAGATTGGACAACGCTGCTTAAGACCAATCAGCATATAGACATATTTGCTTATAAAATATAAAACATTGACTATATAGATGGCTGATGGCGGAAAATGTACACCTCTCATCACAGTTTGCATGCTAGCTTGTCGCTAACAAGAGACAGACACGGAGAGACCGCATGTTCTCACCTTTTCGCCCCTGTTCACGGGTCAAACGTGCCCTGTTGCATAATGACGTGTTTACAAACAGCAAAGAGAGCACTAAGAACTCAAGTGGGAAGCAGAAAGAGTCGTAGGAGGCCTGCAGAGAAGCCTATGGCACATTCTGTTGACCAACTCATTCTCAGGTAGGTGATTCCTTCCTTTTGTGCCAACTACCATAAAGTACCTGGAGAAGCTCCAAGCCGTGGACGGGCCAAGAATTGGAGCCGGGTCAACTGCTTGGACTGGAGCTATGCTCACCACTATACCACCAATGCCACGCTGCACCATTCAGCTCTGGTGAACAAAGTGTACGTATGTGCACCACCAAAGTGCCACCGCACCGTGGTTTCTGTAGTGTAGTGGTTATCACGTTTGCCTCACACGCAAAAGGTCCCTGGTTCGAGACCGGGCAGAAACAAGCTAGAAATTCTGAACTTTGCTTTAATGACTGAGCGGTTGTCATCACTGTAGGATCAGGTCCTCTAGGAACAGCCAGAAAGCGAGACCTCCTTTACAGAGGAGATTTCCTTCTTTTGTAGCAAAGCAGTTAATATTTGCTTACCAAATGAAAGGGAGTCTCTGGTTTTCCCCAGAAAGTGGAAGCCTGGCTCTTTCGTTGCTCAACAAGACTCTGTGCGTGACTGGAAAATTTTCCGTAAAGTACTGCTCGCCGAGTTCACCTCGAGAGGTCTGCAAGAGGTCTGCGGCCGAAAAAGGCTGGGAGCGGTTTCCCTTCCATTGAGCTTTTGTAGCAAGGCAGATAACAGTTGCTTGCAAAATCACGGGCAGTCTCTGCTTTTCCACTGAATGTGGAAGCCTGGCTCTTTCCTTCATCAAGAAGACAAGAGTAATGATGCGCTTGACTCGAGGTTGCGACTTGTAATTCCCCACCCCCAAGCGGGAAAACGCAAAGCAAACGTACCCTCAACCTGAAATTGCCATTCCTCAACCGTGGGAAGTCTTCTCATCTCCGGGTTCCTTCCCTGTTCATCGAGTGACGTCGAGCCGGCATGACGGATTCAGAACTCACAAAGTGGCACTTACCTCGGTGGTTATTTGCTTTAGATCAGGGTTGTCCAGTCTTCTCCAGAATGGGCCAGTGTGGTTGCAGGTTGTCATTCTAACCAAGCAGAAGCCACACTTTAGTCTATTGAAAGCCAAGATCAGCGGAGCCAACAATTGGAATCAGGTGTGGCTCCTGCTAGATTGGAACCAAAAGCTGAAGATTGGACAACGCTGCTTAAGACCAATCAGCATATAGACATATTTGCTTATAAAATATAAAACATTGACTATATAGATGGCTGATCGCGGAAAATGTACACCTCTCATCACAGTTTGCATGCTAGCTTGTCGCTAACAAGAGACAGACACGGAGAGACCGCATGTTCTCACCTTTTCGCCCCTGTTCACGGGTCAAACGTGCCCTGTTGCATAATGACGTGTTTACAAACAGCAAAGAGAGCACTAAGAACTCAAGTGGGAAGCAGAAAGAGTCGTAGGAGGCCTGCAGAGAAGCCCATGGCACATTCTGTTGACCAACTCATTCTCAGGCAGGTGATTCCTTCCTTATCCGCCAACTACCATGAAATACCACGAGACGCTCCAAGTTACAATCGGTGCATTGGCCGGGAATCGAACCCAGGTCAACTGGGAGCGGTTTCCCTTCCATTGAGCTTTTGTAGCAAGGCAGATAACAGTTGCTTGCAAAATCACGGGCAGTCTCTGCTTTTCCACTGAATGTGGAAGCCTGGCTCTTTCCTTCATCAAGAAGACAAGAGTAATGATGCGCTTGACTCGAGGTTGCGACTTGTAATTCCCCACCCCCAAGCGGGAAAACGCAAAGCAAACGTACCCTCAACCTGAAATTGCCATTCCTCAACCGTGGGAAGTCTTCTCATCTCCGGGTTCCTTCCCTGTTCATCGAGTGACGTCGAGCCGGCATGACGGATTCAGAACTCACAAAGTGGCACTTACACTGGTGGTTATTTGCTTTAGATCAGGGTTGTCCAGTCTTCTCCAGAATGGGCCAGTGTGGTTGCAGGTTGTCATTCTAACCAAGCAGAAGCCACACTTTAGTCTATTGAAAGCCAAGATCAGCGGAGCCAACAATTGGAATCAGGTGTGGCTCCTGCTAGATTGGAACCAAAAGCTGAAGATTGGACAACGCTGCTTAAGACCAATCAGCATATAGACATATTTGCTTATTAAATATAAAACATTGACTATATAGATGGCTGATCGCGGAAAATGTACACCTCTCATCACAGTTTGCATGCTAGCTTGTCGCTAACAAGAGACAGACACGGAGAGACCGCATGTTCTCACCTTTTCGCCCCTGTTCACGGGTCAAACGTGCCCTGTTGCATAATGACGTGTTTACAAACAGCAAAGAGAGCACTAAGAACTCAAGTGGGAAGCAGAAAGAGTCGTAGGAGGCCTGCAGAGAAGCCCATGGCACATTCTGTTGACCAACTCATTCTCAGGCAGGTGATTCCTTCCTTATCCGCCAACTACCATGAAATACCACGAGACGCTCCAAGTTACAATCGGTGCATTGGCCGGGAATCGAACCCAGGTCAACTGGGAGCGGTTTCCCTTCCATTGAGCTTTTGTAGCAAGGCAGATAACAGTTGCTTGCAAAATCACGGGCAGTCTCTGCTTTTCCACTGAATGTGGAAGCCTGGCTCTTTCCTTCATCAAGAAGACAAGAGTAATGATGCGCTTGACTCGAGGTTGCGACTTGTAATTCCCCACCCCCAAGCGGGAAAACGCAAAGCAAACGTACCCTCAACCTGAAATTGCCATTCCTCAACCGTGGGAAGTCTTCTCATCTCCGGGTTCCTTCCCTGTTCATCGAGTGACGTCGAGCCGGCATGACGGATTCAGAACCCACAAAGTGGCACTTACCTCGGTGGTTATTTGCTTTAGATCAGGGTTGTCCAGTCTTCTCCAGAATGGGCCAGTGTGGTTGCAGGTTGTCATTCTAACCAAGCAGAAGCCACACTTTAGTCCATTGAAAGCCAAGATCAGCGGAGCCAACAATTGGAATCAGGTGTGGCTCCTGCTAGATTGGAACCAAAAGCTGAAGATTGGACAACGCTGCTTAAGACCAATCAGCATATAGACATATTTGCTTATAAAATATAAAACATTGACTATATAGATGGCTGATCGCGGAAAATGTACACCTCTCATCACAGTTTGCATGCTAGCTTGTCGCTAACAAGAGACAGACACGGAGAGACCGCATGTTCTCACCTTTTCGCCCCTGTTCACGGGTCAAACGTGCCCTGTTGCATAATGACGTGTTTACAAACAGCAAAGAGAGCACTAAGAACTCAAGTGGGAAGCAGAAAGAGTCGTAGGAGGCCTGCAGAGAAGCCCATGGCACATTCTGTTGACCAACTCATTCTCAGGCAGGTGATTCCTTCCTTATCCGCCAACTACCATGAAATACCACGAGACGCTCCAAGTTACAATCGGTGCATTGGCCGGGAATCGAACCCAGGTCAACTGGGAGCGGTTTCCCTTCCATTGAGCTTTTGTAGCAAGGCAGATAACAGTTGCTTGCAAAATCACGGGCAGTCTCTGCTTTTCCACTGAATGTGGAAGCCTGGCTCTTTCCTTCATCAAGAAGACAAGAGTAATGATGCGTTTGACTCGAGGTTGCGACTTGTAATTCCCCACCCCCAAGCGGGAAAACGCAAAGCAAACGTACCCTCAACCTGAAATTGCCATTCCTCAACCGTGGGAAGTCTTCTCATCTCCCGGTTCCTTCCCTGTTCATCGAGTGACGTCGAGCCGGCATGACGGATTCAGAACTCACAAAGTGGCACTTACCTCGGTGGTTATTTGCTTTAGATCAGGGTTGTCCAGTCTTCTCCAGAATGGGCCAGTGTGGTTGCAGGTTGTCATTCTAACCAAGCAGAAGCCACACTTTAGTCCATTGAAAGCCAAGATCAGCGGAGCCAACAATTGGAATCAGGTGTGGCTCCTGCTAGATTGGAACCAAAAGCTGAAGATTGGACAACGCTGCTTAAGACCAATCAGCATATAGACATATTTGCTTATAAAATATAAAACATTGACTATATAGATGGCTGATGGCGGAAAATGTACACCTCTCATCACAGTTTGCATGCTAGCTTGTCGCTAACAAGAGACAGACACGGAGAGACCGCATGTTCTCACCTTTTCGCCCCTGTTCACGGGTCAAACGTGCCCTGTTGCATAATGACGTGTTTACAAACAGCAAAGAGAGCACTAAGAACTCAAGTGGGAAGCAGAAAGAGTCGTAGGAGGCCTGCAGAGAAGCCCATGGCACATTCTGTTGACCAACTCATTCTCAGGCAGGTGATTCCTTCCTTATCCGCCAACTACCATGAAATACCACGAGACGCTCCAAGTTACAATCGGTGCATTGGCCGGGAATCGAACCCAGGTCAACTGGGAGCGGTTTCCCTTCCATTGAGCTTTTGTAGCAAGGCAGATAACAGTTGCTTGCAAAATCACGGGCAGTCTCTGCTTTTCCACTGAATGTGGAAGCCTGGCTCTTTCCTTCATCAAGAAGACAAGAGTAATGATGCGTTTGACTCGAGGTTGCGACTTGTAATTCCCCACCTCCAAGCGGGAAAACGCAAAGCAAACGTACCCTCAACCTGAAATTGCCATTCCTCAACCGTGGGAAGTCTTCTCATCTCCCGGTTCCTTCCCTGTTCATCGAGTGACGTCGAGCCGGCATGACGGATTCAGAACTCACAAAGTGGCACTTACCTCGGTGGTTATTTGCTTTAGATCAGGGTTGTCCAGTCTTCTCCAGAATGGGCCAGTGTGGTTGCAGGTTGTCATTCTAACCAAGCAGAAGCCACACTTTAGTCTATTGAAAGCCAAGATCAGCGGAGCCAACAATTGGAATCAGGTGTGGCTCCTGCTAGATTGGAACCAAAAGCTGAAGATTGGACAACGCTGCTTAAGACCAATCAGCATATAGACATATTTGCTTATTAAATATAAAACATTGACTATATAGATGGCTGATCGCGGAAAATGGACACCTCTCATCACAGTTTGCATGCTAGCTTGTCGCTAACAAGAGACAGACACGGAGAGACCGCATGTTCTCACCTTTTCGCCCCTGTTCACGGGTCAAACGTGCCCTGTTGCATAATGACGTGTTTACAAACAGCAAAGAGAGCACTAAGAACTCAAGTGGGAAGCAGAAAGAGTCGTAGGAGGCCTGCAGAGAAGCCTATGGCACATTCTGTTGACCAACTCATTCTCAGGTAGGTGATTCCTTCCTTTTGTGCCAACTACCATAAAGTACCTGGAGAAGCTCCAAGCCGTGGACGGGCCAAGAATTGAAGCCGGGTCAACTGCTTGGACTGGAGCTATGCTCACCACTATACCACCAATGCCACGCTGCACCATTCAGCTCTGGTGAACAAAGTGTACGTATGTGCACCACCAAAGTGCCACCGCACCGTGGTTTCTGTAGTGTAGTGGTTATCACGTTTGCCTCACACGCAAAAGGTCCCTGGTTCGAGACCGGGCAGAAACAAGCTAGAAATTCTGAACTTTGCTTTAATGACTGAGCGGTTGTCATCACTGTAGAATCAGGTCCTCTAGGAACAGCCAGAAAGCGAGACCTCCTTTACAGAGGAGATTTCCTTCTTTTGTAGCAAAGCAGTTAATATTTGCTTACCAAATGAAAGGGAGTCTCTGGTTTTCCCCAGAAAGTGGAAGCCTGGCTCTTTCGTTGCTCAACAAGACTCTGTGCGTGACTGGAAAATTTTCCGTAAAGTACTGCTCGCCGAGTTCACCTCGAGAGGTCTGCAAGAGGTCTGCGGCCGAAAAAGGCTGGGAGCGGTTTCCCTTCCATTGAGCTTTTGTAGCAAGGCAGATAACAGTTGCTTGCAAAATCACGGGCAGTCTCTGCTTTTCCACTGAATGTGGAAGCCTGGCTCTTTCCTTCATCAAGAAGACAAGAGTAATGATGCGCTTGACTCGAGGTTGCAACTTGTAATTCCCCACCCCCAAGCGGGAAAACGCAAAGCAAACGTACCCTCAACGTGAAATTGCCATTCTTCAACCGTGGGAAGTCTTCTCATCTCCGGGTTCCTTCCCTGTTCATCGAGTGACGTCGAGCCGGCATGACGGATTCAGAACTCACAAAGTGGCACTTACCTCAGTGGTTATTTGCTTTAGATCAGGGTTGTCCAGTCTTCTCCAGAATGGGCCAGTGTGGTTGCAGGTTGTCATTCTAACCAAGCAGAAGCCACACTTTAGTCTATTGAAAGCCAAGATCAGCGGAGCCAACAATTGGAATCAGGTGTGGCTCCTGCTAGATTGGAACCAAAAGCTGAAGATTGGACAACGCTGCTTAAGACCAATCAGCATATAGACATATTTGCTTATAAAATATAAAACATTGACTATATAGATGGCTGATCGCGGAAAATGTACACCTCTCATCACAGTTTGCATGCTAGCTTGTCGCTAACAAGAGACAGACACGGAGAGACCGCATGTTCTCACCTTTTCGCCCCTGTTCACGGGTCAAACGTGCCCTGTTGCATAATGACGTGTTTACAAACAGCAAAGAGAGCACTAAGAACTCAAGTGGGAAGCAGAAAGAGTCGTAGGAGGCCTGCAGAGAAGCCCATGGCACATTCTGTTGACCAACTCATTCTCAGGCAGGTGATTCCTTCCTTATCCGCCAACTACCATGAAATACCACGAGACGCTCCAAGTTACAATCGGTGCATTGGCCGGGAATCGAACCCAGGTCAACTGGGAGCGGTTTCCCTTCCATTGAGCTTTTGTAGCAAGGCAGATAACAGTTGCTTGCAAAATCACGGGCAGTCTCTGCTTTTCCACTGAATGTGGAAGCCTGGCTCTTTCCTTCATCAAGAAGACAAGAGTAATGATGCGCTTGACTCGAGGTTGCGACTTGTAATTCCCCACCCCCAAGCGGGAAAACGCAAAGCAAACGTACCCTCAACCTGAAATTGCCATTCCTCAACCGTGGGAAGTCTTCTCATCTCCGGGTTCCTTCCCTGTTCATCGAGTGACGTCGAGCCGGCATGACGGATTCAGAACCCACAAAGTGGCACTTACCTCGGTGGTTATTTGCTTTAGATCAGGGTTGTCCAGTCTTCTCCAGAATGGGCCAGTGTGGTTGCAGGTTGTCATTCTAACCAAGCAGAAGCCACACTTTAGTCCATTGAAAGCCAAGATCAGCGGAGCCAACAATTGGAATCAGGTGTGGCTCCTGCTAGATTGGAACCAAAAGCTGAAGATTGGACAACGCTGCTTAAGACCAATCAGCATATAGACATATTTGCTTATAAAATATAAAACATTGACTATATAGATGGCTGATCGCGGAAAATGTACACCTCTCATCACAGTTTGCATGCTAGCTTGTCGCTAACAAGAGACAGACACGGAGAGACCGCATGTTCTCACCTTTTCGCCCCTGTTCACGGGTCAAACGTGCCCTGTTGCATAATGACGTGTTTACAAACAGCAAAGAGAGCACTAAGAACTCAAGTGGGAAGCAGAAAGAGTCGTAGGAGGCCTGCAGAGAAGCCCATGGCACATTCTGTTGACCAACTCATTCTCAGGCAGGTGATTCCTTCCTTATCCGCCAACTACCATGAAATACCACGAGACGCTCCAAGTTACAATCGGTGCATTGGCCGGGAATCGAACCCAGGTCAACTGGGAGCGGTTTCCCTTCCATTGAGCTTTTGTAGCAAGGCAGATAACAGTTGCTTGCAAAATCACGGGCAGTCTCTGCTTTTCCACTGAATGTGGAAGCCTGGCTCTTTCCTTCATCAAGAAGACAAGAGTAATGATGCGTTTGACTCGAGGTTGCGACTTGTAATTCCCCACCCCCAAGCGGGAAAACGCAAAGCAAACGTACCCTCAACCTGAAATTGCCATTCCTCAACCGTGGGAAGTCTTCTCATCTCCCGGTTCCTTCCCTGTTCATCGAGTGACGTCGAGCCGGCATGACGGATTCAGAACTCACAAAGTGGCACTTACCTCGGTGGTTATTTGCTTTAGATCAGGGTTGTCCAGTCTTCTCCAGAATGGGCCAGTGTGGTTGCAGGTTGTCATTCTAACCAAGCAGAAGCCACACTTTAGTCCATTGAAAGCCAAGATCAGCGGAGCCAACAATTGGAATCAGGTGTGGCTCCTGCTAGATTGGAACCAAAAGCTGAAGATTGGACAACGCTGCTTAAGACCAATCAGCATATAGACATATTTGCTTATAAAATATAAAACATTGACTATATAGATGGCTGATGGCGGAAAATGTACACCTCTCATCACAGTTTGCATGCTAGCTTGTCGCTAACAAGAGACAGACACGGAGAGACCGCATGTTCTCACCTTTTCGCCCCTGTTCACGGGTCAAACGTGCCCTGTTGCATAATGACGTGTTTACAAACAGCAAAGAGAGCACTAAGAACTCAAGTGGGAAGCAGAAAGAGTCGTAGGAGGCCTGCAGAGAAGCCCATGGCACATTCTGTTGACCAACTCATTCTCAGGCAGGTGATTCCTTCCTTATCCGCCAACTACCATGAAATACCACGAGACGCTCCAAGTTACAATCGGTGCATTGGCCGGGAATCGAACCCAGGTCAACTGGGAGCGGTTTCCCTTCCATTGAGCTTTTGTAGCAAGGCAGATAACAGTTGCTTGCAAAATCACGGGCAGTCTCTGCTTTTCCACTGAATGTGGAAGCCTGGCTCTTTCCTTCATCAAGAAGACAAGAGTAATGATGCGTTTGACTCGAGGTTGCGACTTGTAATTCCCCACCTCCAAGCGGGAAAACGCAAAGCAAACGTACCCTCAACCTGAAATTGCCATTCCTCAACCGTGGGAAGTCTTCTCATCTCCCGGTTCCTTCCCTGTTCATCGAGTGACGTCGAGCCGGCATGACGGATTCAGAACTCACAAAGTGGCACTTACCTCGGTGGTTATTTGCTTTAGATCAGGGTTGTCCAGTCTTCTCCAGAATGGGCCAGTGTGGTTGCAGGTTGTCATTCTAACCAAGCAGAAGCCACACTTTAGTCTATTGAAAGCCAAGATCAGCGGAGCCAACAATTGGAATCAGGTGTGGCTCCTGCTAGATTGGAACCAAAAGCTGAAGATTGGACAACGCTGCTTAAGACCAATCAGCATATAGACATATTTGCTTATTAAATATAAAACATTGACTATATAGATGGCTGATCGCGGAAAATGGACACCTTTCATCACAGTTTGCATGCTAGCTTGTCGCTAACAAGAGACAGACACGGAGAGACCGCATGTTCTCACCTTTTCGCCCCTGTTCACGGGTCAAACGTGCCCTGTTGCATAATGACGTGTTTACAAACAGCAAAGAGAGCACTAAGAACTCAAGTGGGAAGCAGAAAGAGTCGTAGGAGGCCTGCAGAGAAGCCTATGGCACATTCTGTTGACCAACTCATTCTCAGGTAGGTGATTCCTTCCTTTTGTGCCAACTACCATAAAGTACCTGGAGAAGCTCCAAGCCGTGGACGGGCCAAGAATTGAAGCCGGGTCAACTGCTTGGACTGGAGCTATGCTCACCACTATACCACCAATGCCACGCTGCACCATTCAGCTCTGGTGAACAAAGTGTACGTATGTGCACCACCAAAGTGCCACCGCACCGTGGTTTCTGTAGTGTAGTGGTTATCACGTTTGCCTCACACGCAAAAGGTCCCTGGTTCGAGACCGGGCAGAAACAAGCTAGAAATTCTGAACTTTGCTTTAATGACTGAGCGGTTGTCATCACTGTAGAATCAGGTCCTCTAGGAACAGCCAGAAAGCGAGACCTCCTTTACAGAGGAGATTTCCTTCTTTTGTAGCAAAGCAGTTAATATTTGCTTACCAAATGAAAGGGAGTCTCTGGTTTTCCCCAGAAAGTGGAAGCCTGGCTCTTTCGTTGCTCAACAAGACTCTGTGCGTGACTGGAAAATTTTCCGTAAAGTACTGCTCGCCGAGTTCACCTCGAGAGGTCTGCAAGAGGTCTGCGGCCGAAAAAGGCTGGGAGCGGTTTCCCTTCCATTGAGCTTTTGTAGCAAGGCAGATAACAGTTGCTTGCAAAATCACGGGCAGTCTCTGCTTTTCCACTGAATGTGGAAGCCTGGCTCTTTCCTTCATCAAGAAGACAAGAGTAATGATGCGCTTGACTCGAGGTTGCGACTTGTAATTCCCCACCCCCAAGCGGGAAAACGCAAAGCAAACGTACCCTCAACCTGAAATTGCCATTCCTCAACCGTGGGAAGTCTTCTCATCTCCGGGTTCCTTCCCTGTTCATCGAGTGACGTCGAGCCGGCATGACGGATTCAGAACCCACAAAGTGGCACTTACCTCGGTGGTTATTTGCTTTAGATCAGGGTTGTCCAGTCTTCTCCAGAATGGGCCAGTGTGGTTGCAGGTTGTCATTCTAACCAAGCAGAAGCCACACTTTAGTCCATTGAAAGCCAAGATCAGCGGAGCCAACAATTGGAATCAGGTGTGGCTCCTGCTAGATTGGAACCAAAAGCTGAAGATTGGACAACGCTGCTTAAGACCAATCAGCATATAGACATATTTGCTTATAAAATATAAAACATTGACTATATAGATGGCTGATCGCGGAAAATGTACACCTCTCATCACAGTTTGCATGCTAGCTTGTCGCTAACAAGAGACAGACACGGAGAGACCGCATGTTCTCACCTTTTCGCCCCTGTTCACGGGTCAAACGTGCCCTGTTGCATAATGACGTGTTTACAAACAGCAAAGAGAGCACTAAGAACTCAAGTGGGAAGCAGAAAGAGTCGTAGGAGGCCTGCAGAGAAGCCCATGGCACATTCTGTTGACCAACTCATTCTCAGGCAGGTGATTCCTTCCTTATCCGCCAACTACCATGAAATACCACGAGACGCTCCAAGTTACAATCGGTGCATTGGCCGGGAATCGAACCCAGGTCAACTGGGAGCGGTTTCCCTTCCATTGAGCTTTTGTAGCAAGGCAGATAACAGTTGCTTGCAAAATCACGGGCAGTCTCTGCTTTTCCACTGAATGTGGAAGCCTGGCTCTTTCCTTCATCAAGAAGACAAGAGTAATGATGCGTTTGACTCGAGGTTGCGACTTGTAATTCCCCACCCCCAAGCGGGAAAACGCAAAGCAAACGTACCCTCAACCTGAAATTGCCATTCCTCAACCGTGGGAAGTCTTCTCATCTCCCGGTTCCTTCCCTGTTCATCGAGTGACGTCGAGCCGGCATGACGGATTCAGAACTCACAAAGTGGCACTTACCTCGGTGGTTATTTGCTTTAGATCAGGGTTGTCCAGTCTTCTCCAGAATGGGCCAGTGTGGTTGCAGGTTGTCATTCTAACCAAGCAGAAGCCACACTTTAGTCCATTGAAAGCCAAGATCAGCGGAGCCAACAATTGGAATCAGGTGTGGCTCCTGCTAGATTGGAACCAAAAGCTGAAGATTGGACAACGCTGCTTAAGACCAATCAGCATATAGACATATTTGCTTATAAAATATAAAACATTGACTATATAGATGGCTGATGGCGGAAAATGTACACCTCTCATCACAGTTTGCATGCTAGCTTGTCGCTAACAAGAGACAGACACGGAGAGACCGCATGTTCTCACCTTTTCGCCCCTGTTCACGGGTCAAACGTGCCCTGTTGCATAATGACGTGTTTACAAACAGCAAAGAGAGCACTAAGAACTCAAGTGGGAAGCAGAAAGAGTCGTAGGAGGCCTGCAGAGAAGCCCATGGCACATTCTGTTGACCAACTCATTCTCAGGCAGGTGATTCCTTCCTTATCCGCCAACTACCATGAAATACCACGAGACGCTCCAAGTTACAATCGGTGCATTGGCCGGGAATCGAACCCAGGTCAACTGGGAGCGGTTTCCCTTCCATTGAGCTTTTGTAGCAAGGCAGATAACAGTTGCTTGCAAAATCACGGGCAGTCTCTGCTTTTCCACTGAATGTGGAAGCCTGGCTCTTTCCTTCATCAAGAAGACAAGAGTAATGATGCGTTTGACTCGAGGTTGCGACTTGTAATTCCCCACCTCCAAGCGGGAAAACGCAAAGCAAACGTACCCTCAACCTGAAATTGCCATTCCTCAACCGTGGGAAGTCTTCTCATCTCCCGGTTCCTTCCCTGTTCATCGAGTGACGTCGAGCCGGCATGACGGATTCAGAACTCACAAAGTGGCACTTACCTCGGTGGTTATTTGCTTTAGATCAGGGTTGTCCAGTCTTCTCCAGAATGGGCCAGTGTGGTTGCAGGTTGTCATTCTAACCAAGCAGAAGCCACACTTTAGTCTATTGAAAGCCAAGATCAGCGGAGCCAACAATTGGAATCAGGTGTGGCTCCTGCTAGATTGGAACCAAAAGCTGAAGATTGGACAACGCTGCTTAAGACCAATCAGCATATAGACATATTTGCTTATAAAATATAAAACATTGACTATATAGATGGCTGATCGCGGAAAATGTACACCTCTCATCACAGTTTGCATGCTAGCTTGTCGCTAACAAGAGACAGACACGGAGAGACCGCATGTTCTCACCTTTTCGCCCCTGTTCACGGGTCAAACGTGCCCTGTTGCATAATGACGTGTTTACAAACAGCAAAGAGAGCACTAAGAACTCAAGTGGGAAGCAGAAAGAGTCGTAGGAGGCCTGCAGAGAAGCCCATGGCACATTCTGTTGACCAACTCATTCTCAGGCAGGTGATTCCTTCCTTATCCGCCAACTACCATGAAATACCACGAGACGCTCCAAGTTACAATCGGTGCATTGGCCGGGAATCGAACCCAGGTCAACTGGGAGCGGTTTCCCTTCCATTGAGCTTTTGTAGCAAGGCAGATAACAGTTGCTTGCAAAATCACGGGCAGTCTCTGCTTTTCCACTGAATGTGGAAGCCTGGCTCTTTCCTTCATCAAGAAGACAAGAGTAATGATGCGTTTGACTCGAGGTTGCGACTTGTAATTCCCCACCCCCAAGCGGGAAAACGCAAAGCAAACGTACCCTCAACCTGAAATTGCCATTCCTCAACCGTGGGAAGTCTTCTCATCTCCCGGTTCCTTCCCTGTTCATCGAGTGACGTCGAGCCGGCATGACGGATTCAGAACTCACAAAGTGGCACTTACCTCGGTGGTTATTTGCTTTAGATCAGGGTTGTCCAGTCTTCTCCAGAATGGGCCAGTGTGGTTGCAGGTTGTCATTCTAACCAAGCAGAAGCCACACTTTAGTCCATTGAAAGCCAAGATCAGCGGAGCCAACAATTGGAATCAGGTGTGGCTCCTGCTAGATTGGAACCAAAAGCTGAAGATTGGACAACGCTGCTTAAGACCAATCAGCATATAGACATATTTGCTTATAAAATATAAAACATTGACTATATAGATGGCTGATGGCGGAAAATGTACACCTCTCATCACAGTTTGCATGCTAGCTTGTCGCTAACAAGAGACAGACACGGAGAGACCGCATGTTCTCACCTTTTCGCCCCTGTTCACGGGTCAAACGTGCCCTGTTGCATAATGACGTGTTTACAAACAGCAAAGAGAGCACTAAGAACTCAAGTGGGAAGCAGAAAGAGTCGTAGGAGGCCTGCAGAGAAGCCCATGGCACATTCTGTTGACCAACTCATTCTCAGGCAGGTGATTCCTTCCTTATCCGCCAACTACCATGAAATACCACGAGACGCTCCAAGTTACAATCGGTGCATTGGCCGGGAATCGAACCCAGGTCAACTGGGAGCGGTTTCCCTTCCATTGAGCTTTTGTAGCAAGGCAGATAACAGTTGCTTGCAAAATCACGGGCAGTCTCTGCTTTTCCACTGAATGTGGAAGCCTGGCTCTTTCCTTCATCAAGAAGACAAGAGTAATGATGCGCTTGACTCGAGGTTGCGACTTGTAATTCCCCACCCCCAAGCGGGAAAACGCAAAGCAAACGTACCCTCAACCTGAAATTGCCATTCCTCAACCGTGGGAAGTCTTCTCATCTCCCGGTTCCTTCCCTGTTCATCGAGTGACGTCGAGCTGGCATGACGGATTCAGAACTCACAAAGTGGCACTTACCTCGGTGGTTATTTGCTTTAGATCAGGGTTGTCCAGTCTTCTCCAGAATGGGCCAGTGTGGTTGCAGGTTGTCATTCTAACCAAGCAGAAGCCACACTTTAGTCTATTGAAAGCCAAGATCAGCGGAGCCAACAATTGGAATCAGGTGTGGCTCCTGCTAGATTGGAACCAAAAGCTGAAGATTGGACAACGCTGCTTAAGACCAATCAGCATATAGACATATTTGCTTATTAAATATAAAACATTGACTATATAGATGGCTGATCGCGGAAAATGGACACCTCTCATCACAGTTTGCATGCTAGCTTGTCGCTAACAAGAGACAGACACGGAGAGACCGCATGTTCTCACCTTTTCGCCCCTGTTCACGGGTCAAACGTGCCCTGTTGCATAATGACGTGTTTACAAACAGCAAAGAGAGCACTAAGAACTCAAGTGGGAAGCAGAAAGAGTCGTAGGAGGCCTGCAGAGAAGCCCATGGCACATTCTGTTGACCAACTCATTCTCAGGCAGGTGATTCCTTCCTTATCCGCCAACTACCATGAAATACCACGAGACGCTCCAAGTTACAATCGGTGCATTGGCCGGGAATCGAACCCAGGTCAACTGGGAGCGGTTTCCCTTCCATTGAGCTTTTGTAGCAAGGCAGATAACAGTTGCTTGCAAAATCACGGGCAGTCTCTGCTTTTCCACTGAATGTGGAAGCCTGGCTCTTTCCTTCATCAAGAAGACAAGAGTAATGATGCGCTTGACTCGAGGTTGCGACTTGTAATTCCCCACCCCCAAGCGGGAAAACGCAAAGCAAACGTACCCTCAACCTGAAATTGCCATTCCTCAACCGTGGGAAGTCTTCTCATCTCCCGGTTCCTTCCCTGTTCATCGAGTGACGTCGAGCTGGCATGACGGATTCAGAACTCACAAAGTGGCACTTACCTCGGTGGTTATTTGCTTTAGATCAGGGTTGTCCAGTCTTCTCCAGAATGGGCCAGTGTGGTTGCAGGTTGTCATTCTAACCAAGCAGAAGCCACACTTTAGTCTATTGAAAGCCAAGATCAGCGGAGCCAACAATTGGAATCAGGTGTGGCTCCTGCTAGATTGGAACCAAAAGCTGAAGATTGGACAACGCTGCTTAAGACCAATCAGCATATAGACATATTTGCTTATTAAATATAAAACATTGACTATATAGATGGCTGATCGCGGAAAATGGACACCTCTCATCACAGTTTGCATGCTAGCTTGTCGCTAACAAGAGACAGACACGGAGAGACCGCATGTTCTCACCTTTTCGCCCCTGTTCACGGGTCAAACGTGCCCTGTTGCATAATGACGTGTTTACAAACAGCAAAGAGAGCACTAAGAACTCAAGTGGGAAGCAGAAAGAGTCGTAGGAGGCCTGCAGAGAAGCCTATGGCACATTCTGTTGACCAACTCATTCTCAGGTAGGTGATTCCTTCCTTTTGTGCCAACTACCATAAAGTACCTGGAGAAGCTCCAAGCCGTGGACGGGCCAAGAATTGGAGCCGGGTCAACTGCTTGGACTGGAGCTATGCTCACCACTATACCACCAATGCCACGCTGCACCATTCAGCTCTGGTGAACAAAGTGTACATATGTGCACCACCAAAGTGCCACCACACTGTGGTTTCTGTAGTGTAGTGGTTATCACGTTTGCCTCACACGCAAAAGGTCCCTGGTTTGAGACCGGGCAGAAACAAGCTAGAAATTCTGAACTTTGCTTTAATGACTGAGCGGTTGTCATCACTGTAGGATCAGGTCCTCTAGGAACAGCCAGAAAGCGAGACCTCCTTTACAGAGGAGATTTCCTTCTTTTGTAGCAAAGCAGTTAATATTTGCTTACCAAATGAAAGGGAGTCTCTGGTTTTCCCCAGAAAGTGGAAGCCTGGCTCTTTCGTTGCTCAACAAGACTCTGTGCGTGACTGGAAAATTTTCCGTAAAGTACTGCTCGCCGAGTTCACCTCGAGAGGTCTGCAAGAGGTCTGCGCCCGAAAAAGCCTATGGCACATTCTGTTGACCAACTCATTCTCAGGTAGGTGATTCCTTCCTTTTGTGCCAACTACCATAAAGTACCTGGAGAAGCTCCAAGCTACAACCCGTGGACGGGCCAAGAATTGAAGCCGGGTCAACTGCTTGGACTGGAGCTATGCTCACCACTATACCACCAATGCCACGCTGCACCATTCAGCTCTGGTGAACAAAAGTGTACGTATGTGCACTTCTCATCAGAAGACCATAGGCAACAGCCAAAAGGCCGCCCCATCGTGATTGATTCGAGGGGTAGGGGTAGACATAGCCAGGGAATAAGAGAAACAATACAGAGCAGCAAGTAGTTACACAGACTCCTGAATGTTCTCAATAACCATTCATTTCATATAAACATCAACCAGAAAAACTGAAAATATATGTACACACTGTATTTCACAATAATTAACAATGGTCAAGTCCATCAATAACGCAAATGTCCAAGTCTGTTAAGTTCAGTACCCCAACTAAACTTTCTAAATCTTACGGTTCGGTCCCCATTTGGGCGCCACTCTGTAGCGTGGTACCTTATGGGGTTTGGACGCCAGACAGTTCAAATTAACCGTCACTTATAACTGATAATTTGGACATCACTCAGAAGAAAAAACAAGGCTACTCTATTCTTACAAAATAAGATTATTATTATTTATGCAATAAAAAATAAGAAAATACAGATCGTTTCAGTCATAGAAACCGAAATAATGAAAACCAAAATGTTCCCCTACGTGGGATTAATAAACGCACCCATAAGGAAACAAGGCTCTATTCATAAAAGAAAATTTTCACACACAAAAGGCAGGAAAAAAAACATTTAACCCCAAAATAATTCTTAACCAAAACAAAAAAGTTGTTCACTTTAAAAGCTGCCCTTCAATGGTGATTTAGGAGTCCAGTAGTTTGTGAACCCGAAAGCATGGGAAACCGGCAGTCAGATTCCGCTTAACACTCGGAGTACTTTACAGACAGTAACATCCAACGATTTAAACATACTGGTTCTCCACAAAAGTATTAAAGAAAGGATCTCAAACCCGTGATGTGACTCCGAACCCTCAAAACTCCGCTCACTCGTTTATTCACCTTGGCAGAATATTCCCGAAGTGTTCGCCAGCCTCCTGAATCAATATCCACAAGGTTATAATCCACAGTAAGAGCATTAGCATGGTCCTTGGCAAACGCACACCATCAGCTCCGCCATTCCCACCTGGCTCTCATTTCCGCGTCCCGCTTTCTCTCACCTAGTCACCTGTTCTTTTTATTGCTTCCTAAGACCCCACCCTTCTCTTCATCTCTTTTTTTTACTTCCGTTAATTAAAACACCACGGAATGGAACAGACTCCGCTTCTGCGTCACTAAATGGTAAATGGCGCACTTATATCCAAAGTGCTTTACACTGTGTCTCATTTACCCATTCACACACCAGTGGTAGCAGAGCTGCCATGCAAGGCGCTAACTTCCTATCGGGAGCAACTTGGGGTTCAGTGTCTTGCCCAAGGACACTTCGGCATATGGAGATATGCTGGCCGGGAATCGAACGGCCAACCCTACGATTAGTGGACAACCCGCTCTACCACCTGATCCACAGCCACCCCTGGCACTGCGCAGCTATCTGTTACAAATGAATGGGAAAATATCCTTGGCATCCCTGCAATTCAAGGATGTTGTAATTGGTAAGTTGTGATGTCAAAAGTATCTGTACCAAGTTGATACTAAAATTTTAAAAAGAATGATACGATAAGTTTTTTTTCAGTACCGGCAGTACCAAGTATTCTTCCGCTTTCTGATTGACTTTCTTTTGTAGGTATTAATTAACCGTGATTTCCACTCAGCCATCTTACTGGAATTTGTGTAGGTTAGGAATAAGACTGAGGATGGAGTTGTACAGTTTTGTAGTGTGTATCATTTGTAAATATTAACTTCTTTACCATAGCCATGCTGAGGGAGGTGTTGACTAAATTTGAGATGGTGCTGGACCAACAAACCAATGAGATTGCTTCAACTACAGGTGTTCCAGGTGCAGTCTTTGGAAATTTATGAAGATTTACTGCCCTGCAAGATCTTCCTCAACTGCGTAGTCTAGAGCAAAGGATGCAACAGAGCCCAGATTGCAAGCAAAAACTGGTGAGAATTTTTTCTTTTTTTGTTAACAATTGCTTGCACAATTACACAGCTACTGAGAGTGTTTGTTTTCTCAAGGTGACACACTCGTACTCAAAGCACAACATTCAACACCACTTTGATATGAGGGAACAGTTTTGACCTAATCTTTGGTAGAGGAGCAAAACATGGAAAGCACACAGGGCAGGGTACCTGCAGGAGTAGTGAGAAGCACTGACACAGTTGACAAGGCAATACATGCTTATTAATTATTTATATTTTATATTATATTATTGTTTTAAAAATCATCGGTTTCGGGTAAACTGGTTGGCGCTTATTGACAGGGCGGATGTGCTCGACTGCACCTGGCGCATATTGAAGAGGGTGATTGCTAACTCCCTGGCAAAGAACCTCAATTGGAGGGGAGTCAATGGAAAGACTTCACTGGCCACCAGTGCAGCCTCTCCAACTTGGAGAGGTCATGATTGGTAAGTATATCTGTTTACATACAGAATTAGCTGTCTCTCTCAGATGATATGTAAGGGGTAATCCACCGCTAGATGTGCATTAAACGATTTTAGTGCATGATGTGAAGGAAAAGAACCACTCCTTCAAATCGTCTCGTAGCCATGGATTACCCCGCTTATACCATGTTCTTTCCACAATTAATAACGTTAAAGCTGTCATTGATTTTAGAAGCACAAACTTTGATTAGAAGTTTAAAATGACAGTTAATTTCTATTAGTTAGGTCGTTAGATCTGGAATCTTGCCCAATATAAATCAGACACAGAGATAAACATTACATTTATTTGAATGAATTGACAGATATCTATCAGAGACAGAGAGATTAAGCATGTATGAATTTCCTGCATCATGTGCCTCTCAGCAGTCAGTCAGTGCGTTTACATGGACAACAATAATCCACTGTTAACCCGATTAAGACGATACTTTGATTAAGAAACTACCATGTAAACAGCAATTTTTAATTACCTTAATCTGATTAAAGTCAAGTTACTCGAAGTAAGCACTAATCGAATTGACATGTCGAGTACTCCTGTTTTCCTGGAGGGACGTCGGACGGCGTGGCGCGGTGACGTAATGACGCGGGCTGTTAATCTAATTATGTTCTATAACATGTAAAATGGGAACATGACAGGAGTATTCTAAAAGCGACTCATGTAAACACCTTAATCACGTTATTATCTTACTCAGAGTAAGGTCAATAATTAGATTACTGCTGTCCATGTAAACATAGTCAGTGTTGCGCAGCAGTAGTGTAGTAAAACTGAGAGTTGAATTACTTCACAAACAGTGATGGTAACACCTCATTGCTGAGAAATATAATGTAACTTTTCACCAGCAAAGCTATATTTTTTTTTTTGTTAAAGTTGCAGACAGCGCCGGCAAGAAGTGTCTGTGTGTACGAATGTGTGTTCACGAATGTCTCTGTATGCTCGAGTGTCTGTGCGTGTGTGTGTGTTTGTGTGTGCATGTAGGCTGCACGTTGATTTAGAAATGCTCACAGTGATCAAACTGACTGGAACTACCTGTGCAATAAACGGTTATAATGCACACCTTCCAGCCAATCAGAATCCGATATTCACACTGACCATGGTATAAACGTAATTAATGCTTAAGATTCATAATAACCTTACGATATGTATTGCTTTCTTCCAATGTTCATAGAAACCTCTTCACGTCTAAAGCTGCAGAGATGGAGGTTGAGGGGACCATGAAGAGGTGGCTCCAGCTGGCATCAGCTCAAGAGTGCGGGCGCAAGAGAAGACTTTTGAAAACTTTTGAAAAAAGAAGGTATTTAGAGTGTTTTAACTGTGGTGTCTTTGTTAATTTGTTAA
Source organism: Ictalurus punctatus (assembly GCF_001660625.3). Classification (NCBI taxonomy): domain Eukaryota; kingdom Metazoa; phylum Chordata; class Actinopteri; order Siluriformes; family Ictaluridae; genus Ictalurus; species Ictalurus punctatus. The sequence goes on from NW_026521087.1 coordinate 164,706, forward strand.
AATGTTCATATTATCAAAAAATTATTCAGAAAAATCCTCCAGGTCCTTCACATACTTTGCTTTTCCTGCATATTTTAGCCATTTTCAGTAGAGGTTATATGATGTTCCAATCCATCTTTTCACACTGAGGACAACCGAAGGACTCGTACACGACGATTCCAAAAGGTGCAAACATCCACTGATGCTCAAGAAGGTAACAGCATGCATTAAGAGCCTGGCTGTAAACGTTGTAAACAGGATGATCATGTAAATTTTTTTGTCTTCTGGGATACTTCTTCTATGCTGTATTAACCATCTTTCTGTAATAAACCTTTTTCACCTCAGAGGACGAGTCTGCAAGTGTTGTCTAATTTCCACGACACAACTCAGTTTTTACATTTTTTTATTTTATTTTTAAGAAAAATTATTAAAATTTAATAGCCTTTTGACTGTATGAGGCACCGGTAAATGAGAAAAAACATAGTACTACTTTCATAAAATGTCATGTGCAGCTTGATGCTAATTATAGTAATGTATAGTCTTGAACAGTAAACTCTCAAGTGTCATTGTCATGTCACAGCAAACCAGCGACTCCGTTTCCCAGAATGCACCTCAGACTACAAACATGGCAAACACAAACTACCACTCCAAACCAACACAGCGACATTGTTAACCTTCTCCAGAATACTAATCAGACAAACCTGTTACCAGTGAACCCACTACATTAGAGAAGGAAATACTGGATGTGAAGTGTACTAGTGCTAGTGTGTGTGAATAGACTATCAGTTTAGATACTGACCCTGAACACTACTAACAAGAGAGAGAGAGAGAGAGAGAGAGAGAGGAGCAGTGAACCATTGACATCATGTACAGAGTTAGCATGAAGGTGTGATTGACAGTTTTTAGAAATCACTTCCTAATCCTATGCTAAAATGAATACTACTAGGCTACTACTCTTCTAATAATAATAATAATAATAAGGAGAAGAAGAAAGATAGATTAAAGGGTGAGGAGTAAAATCAATATAAAGTGGGGCTGTTTCGTCTTCAGCAAGAATACCTAGTGCTAATAAGTAATTTGTCAACAACATTGTATATATCTAGTGCCTGGTAATCAACCTCCTCACCTGGTGAGAAGACAGTCCACTCATCCTCACATTTCACACAGTATGGATAATAATGATAACAAAAGGAAGTAAAGCTAAATGAATGTTTTAACTGAGAGCAATACTTTGTACCCATATTTCCAATTGTATAGTAGATTGCACACAGTTTTTGCTTGTTACGTTTAGACCCGAGGGGATTGCAAACTTCAAAAGCACCATCGTCATTATAACATTCTTCCTCAACTTCCTCAAGCAGATGGTGAGGATCATCAGCCATAGTCCATTGTAACACAGTGTGTTTATGCTTTTGGAAAATATGACATCTAAACGACTCATACTTTGAAAAGGTCCTCTGACAGTCATTAAGACCACAAGTTATTGAAAAATTTGCCTCATGTGCATGAATGAGACCAATGTGCTGGATTCATTTGACAATCATTCTCCGAGAGCATTTAGGACAACAGAATAGGCGAGGCATTTTAGGCATATTACTGTAAGAGGTTGATTACTCTGGTAACTGGAGTAGGTAGAGGCTTGTCACCATCCACAGTAAGTTTCAATACATATTTCTGAAGAGAAATCAGAGTGTTCTTCAAATGAGATGGATATGTTGAACTGAAGACAAAATAAGCACAAAATGAAGCAAGAGCCCTTTCATCCACACCGCTAGCCCAGCAGATCTCTATCCCATCGACTTTGATGACTGCAGTGACTCTTCTTGTAAACACAGTTTTGCAGTCAGTGACTTCTGGTATTTGCAGCGGTAACAGCAGACTTTCTATGCCAGCGACCCGCCTTCGAGCCTCAGCTTCATTAACTGTTTTTTTTAAGTATTGGGGTTTTTTTCACTGTAGAAGTTCACTACAACTGTAGAAGTTGTAGAATAAATTCCCCATGAATAACACTGACTGGAGCACATGCCAATTAGAAAGATTCAGGTGATGGACTATTAGCAAGTTATTGTCATTCATTTGTATAAATCCAACAATTATTATGTTTTTCACTATTTAGCTGTCTTTTTACTTTAAGGATCTAATAAATTGCATATATGAAATGATTTTATTTACAAGTATCATGTTTGTGATTTTAGGTTATTCGTCATTTAGTACAGCTTCTGACCATTAAATCAAAACAGACCTGTGATTTGATGACATAATGCTTATTTATTTAGAAACAGAAGTACCTAAATACAAACATGCTAAATACTTTATATTTTTATATATAAATAACCAGGTGAAAAAGAAGACAACCTTCCAATTGTGAAACTGGTTATTAAAGCCCTTAATTAAGGGTATTGTCCATGCAGTGTGCACAGATGTCCTTCTCATCTAGGGATAAAATGTTCCGCTGGCCCTTTAAGAAGCAGGAACGTGAGTTCCCGTTCTGCCCAGGAGTATCGCGGGAGTTCACCTGCGAGCAGCGCGATTTACAACGCGATGCAGGTGCTTCTTATGAAGTGTGAGAATCGGGAAGTTCTTGTGCATGAAGCAAGACTTTAAGTTTAAAATCACAATGGAACCACTGAGCAGTGAGACTAAGTATACTCGTCAGGCTTACATCTGAAGACCAAACATCTGTTGTGAAGTTCATCGCGGAGTGGTTATGAAGAAGCTCGTGAATATGATCCGTCATACGGTTGTATAACTCCGGTAAGCAGACGAATGTGAAATGACGCTGACTCGGTAAAGTGTAGCGAGACTCAAGGTGTTTTACCAGTCGCTGAAATCCCATGTCCTTCTTTACAGAGCATGGTTGATCATCAAGCGCCATAAACTCCAATACTTTCTGAGTAATTTCTAGAGTTTTTGTGCTGTCAGATTATCAGATGTTTTTAAATTATCGATAGATGAAAAATAACCTTTCGGTATCGGCCGATACATCGGTGCATCTCTAGTTAAAACCAAGAATATAATGGGTAATTGCATATTTCATTTTAATTGACCCCCCCCCCCTTTTTTTTTTTACTGAAGCAGCCTTATATGGTCTTGCATGTGTACAAATATTATATTTGTATGTGTATGTTGCATTTCCTACTGTCGATAAGGAAAGGGAAAAGGAGACAGACTCATTCTTGGTTGTACGAAACCACACTGTAACTTCAATTCAGTTCCATTTTATTTGTATAGCGCTTTTTACAATGGATGTTGTCTCAAAGCAGCTTTACAGAAACATATAAACACGGGATACAGATTTTAAATTAGCGAATTTATCCCAGTTGAGCAAGCCGGTGGTGAAAAACTCCAAGATGTTAAGAGGAAGAAACCTTGAGAGACCCCTGGTATAACTAGAAAATGTTGAAAAATTGAAAGTCCCAGGTGTCCCAAGGGTTCCTGTATAAGGCTGTCCTTAAACTTTTCCTGTATAAGGCTGTCCTTAAACTTTTCTGAAGTGCAAGTTTCTTCTAAGTCCCAGGTATCCCAGGGGCCTAATACCTAACAACCTAATGCTTAACTATTCAGAAACAGAAGTAAGTAAATACAAAATGCTACTTTCAATTTTAACTCGGACAGCGTGCTTTCAGTTGGACGACCCCATTTATTTTTTGATGAGCTTCAGAAAGGTATGTATGTGTGTGTGTGTGTGTGTGTGTATATATATATATATATATATATATATATATATATATATATATATATATATATATATATATATATAATATATGATTAGACTAGTTTTATTCACAAGTGTCATCTGTGATTTTTATTCGCTATGTAGAACATTTAGATCAAGCACTGTCTAGAAATAGGTGTATTAATTTTCTCACAAAAGTCATGTTGACCAGTTTTGCCTTGTTTTACCTCTCTTGCAACTTCAATCATTGGGCACCAGACTGGAGGCAAACAAGACCTTGTCTGTAAACACTACAGCAAAATTAAAGGTTAGTCACTCCTTTAAAGGACAGGAAATTTACAGGATAGGCACTTGACTTTTCCCACAAAAGTTATGTTTTCCTGAATATTTTGAAGAGTCCAAAAGTATATGGACGGTGTTAAGGGTCTGGGTGTTGAGTGGCAGAGCAGCTACATCGTTGCGATCCATTGAAAGTCAGTCTTTTGTTTGGGAGCCCTGGCTACATGGGTAGCCCTCCTGGACCAAGTCCCTCTGGATGTTCCAGGGGGACATGTCAGAAAATAAGAATATTTTGAAAAAAATTTTTTCCCTCTATCATCCAAGGTGCGCCAGGGGCAGAGCGTTTAGACATGAACCCCCGGTATTCAATTGAATTCCATTTTATTTGTATAGCGCTTTTTACAATAGACGTTGTCTCAAAGCAGCTTTACAGAAACATATAAACATGGTATACAGATTTTAAATCTGAGATAGAACCAGCAACAAACAGGTCATTACAAAATTATGGATAGACGGAATGTTAGAAAAAGAGCAGTAAAAAAGGTCAATTTAATGCTCACTTCATTTGGATGTCATTTAAGAGAAAATGATCTTGGTGCTGCAGTGCGAGATGACGAGATAACGTCATCTGATATCCATAATGTTGCTGGTGGCACATATCATTATTTTGGTATTCTTAAAACTTTGTCCAAAACCATGGAAAGAATCTGGTTTTATGTTCTAGAGAAGTATGAATTCAAACTTCAACTGAGCATGGATGGTGTTGGTTCAAATTTAGCCTATTACCCAAAAACATTTAAAATTCAACTTAGAAGCCAATACTCACATCTACCTCTGAGACCAGTTGGAGATAGAAAAAATACACCAGCCGTGAGTGAGAAGAAGCAAGGGTCCAGCTTTATTGTTCCATTCCACCACACGAGATCCACACCGATGAGAATTCTCAGAAGTGATCCCAATATCCTGAGCTTAAGCTCCAGTATTTATACTGTATTTACACACTAGATAACCCATAGGTTTCCAGAAAAGGCCTATTTCACTTACCCATAGAATTGAAACCAGGGGTTTTAATTTATACATAAAATCAGAACCCAGGCATTTCCAACAACCCAGGAAACAAAAACCCAGAGTTTCTAGTTAACTAGGTTGCCAAAAACCAGGATTCTCATTTACCTAGGTTATCAAAAACCAGGATTCTCATTTACCTAGGTTCTCAAAAACCAGGATTCTCAATTCCCTAGGTTAAAAAAATGACGTAGACAAGACGACTAAACAACCGGGAGGGACCTTGGTCTTATCGTTATCTCGAGGGGGGCGGGGGCAGCCACCCTTATAACTGGCTTTCTTCATGGTTCTCTAAAAATTAAGGCTTTCCTTGCGAGACGAGAATCTTCACCATCTGAATCATGAGTAAGTTATATTTTCCTTTTTTTTCCTGTATTTCTCGTTTATAATTTATTTTCATATTTGCACTATATTTCTTAGTTTATATATATTTATACTACTTGAAAAGCGGTTTACTGTACTTCCAACTTCTTAATATCATTACAGTTCTACTGTCCTACATATCCTACTATTCTGTTTTTTATAGAGTTTCTCTATTACTATAAGATATTATTAAAGTTATTCATGTGTGTTTATGTATGTTGTGTCTACTTGCCCGCCCTTGACTGCACGAGTGTGTGTGTGTGTGTGTTTTTAGCACTCCTCAGCTCGTACACTTCTTTTTGACTTTTTTTGACTATTACTGCTCTTAAATTGCTCGTAATTCCAATCTGTCAATGTCCGCCTAATCCCGCTTCTATGTGTCTAGGTGCCCGTTTTTCCTTCTTCTCCCTTATGTTTATTTTATGACATTTTTTATCCACAACATTGGCTTACCACTGTTTAAAAGTTTGTCTTTGTAGTTTTTGGCCCATTATAGGGTTACTGCAGGGTTATACTAAGAAACCAGTTGTCATTGCTCAGTTCTGTGGTAAATCAAAGCCAACATCACGAACTGACTATTTGAAAGATCTAGTCAGTGAACTGCAAGGGTTAAGCAAGGGATTTGCCATAAATGGGAAGCAATTTTCCCTAAAAGTCGCATCTATCCTGTGTGATGCTCCAGCTAGAGCTTTTATAAAGGGAATTAAATCACATACTGGTTATTCAGGTTGTGACAAGTGCATCCAATCTGGTGTGTACATCAACCATAGAATGACCTTTCCTGAGATCAACAGCCCACATAGGACTGATGAGTCTTTTATCAACATGTCTGATGAAGATCATCATACTGAAACATCTCTTTTAAAAGCTGCAGGAATTGGCATGGTATCATGCTTTCCACATGATTACATGCATCTTGTATGTCTTGGTGTTATGTGAAAACTGCTGGACTTATGGCTTGCTTCAGGGCCTTTATGTTGTCATTTGTCTGCTCGTCAAAGTGTTATAATCTGACACACTTGTTAGCTTGAGACGTTATATTCCTGAGGACTTTGCTAGGAAACCCAGGCAATTCTCAGAAAGACTGAGGTGGAAAGCAACAGAATTGCGATAGTTTCTGTTATACACAAGTCCAGTGGTTCTTCTTGATGTGCTGTCAGAACCAGTGTACAGCAATTTTATGTTATCTGTTGCTATCCTTATACTTTCCAATCCACTCTTTGTATAGTTCTTAATGACTTTGCTCACAGTTTGCTAGTGTCATTTGTAAAGCATTTTAGTGAGTTGTATGGTCCTGAATTTGTTAGCTACAATGTACATGGGCTAACCCATCTTTCTGAGGATGTCAAAAAACATGGAAGCCTTGACTTCTTGTCTGGGTTTCTGTTCGAAAACTTCCTGGGATGGATTTAAAAAATGATGAGAACTCCACACCATCTCCTATTACAGGTTATACGGCGACTCTCAGAAATGGACTGTTTCATGGTAACTACTGAACATTTGGATATTAAAATTGAAAAAACAACATGAAAATGGCCCAATTCCACCGGATTTTAATAAAGTTGACCAGTTCCAGGAGGTTGTTCTAGGTAGCACTAGAGTTAATCTATCATGTATGGGAGATAACTGTCAGAATTGGAGGCTGCATTGGTGTAGTAATGAATATTCTTCAATGTCAGGAGAAAGTAAAGTGCTTAAAAGACTTATCTAAATGAAAAGCTTACAGCACCTAGTAGTCCCATTCAGTCTCCCAACCAAGTACTAACCAGGCCCAACTTTGCTTTGCTTCTGAGATCAGGCTTTGTCAGAGTGGTATGGCTGTAAGCAACAGATGTCACCAAATGGGGCCTATTTAAATAGTGTAAGCAAACATCTGACTGACTGATTGACTGATTGACTGATTGACTGATTGATTGATTGATTGGCTTCCCCCAAACCTCTATCCAATCTTCATCCCAAAAGAGGATGTTGTGCAGAGATCATGAAAGCACTTATCCAAATAAAAAGCTTACAGCACCTCGTATTCCCATTCAGTCTCCCAACCAAGTACTAACCAGGCCCAACTTTGCTTTGCTTCCAAGGTCAGATGAGATCAGGCTTTGTTTTATTTATTTATTTATTTATTTATTTATTTATTTATTTTAATTAAAGGTTTTCAAAAATTCCATTAAAAACATATTGCAGCATAAATACTTTTTCACATTAAAATACATCAGAATGTACATTATTTTTTTAACAATAAATCCTAACTTTATAAACATTTATTATTTACATCCAGTGTAATATCAGTTTAAAACACAATCAGTCCTTAAAAAATAAATAACACTTATTTTCCTAATATAATCAAATTACCCTTGTTGTCCTGGCACTTTCCATTGGAAATCATTAAACACCTTACATACTTCTGGCGTAAAAACCTTATAAAATTCATCCATTTTATCTTCTTGTTTAAAATAGAAAAACAAACATTCTATATATTTTTCCACTTTTCTTTTAAAAACACGCTCTACATTCATTACAATTTTTTCTCTTTTTGCCACAACTCTTCTCTCCCATTTGTACTTTTTAACATCACAAGCAGATTGATCAGTTTGTTTTTACACTTTTTATCCACTCCTAACATGACGACTTTATTCCATTCCGTGTCTTTCTCATTTTTTTCCCCTTTCAGATGTTCAATTATTTTCTTACATTTCACATTAAAATCTTTCAACTCTTTGCAGTGTAAAAACAAATGTAAAAACCCTTCATCATTACATACTTTACATATTGCATTTTGCTCCATTCCTATTTTATTCAGTAGGAAGTCTGTAAATATGACTTTTTATGTCTGATAAAATACTCTAGGTTCTCTAATTTCGTTTCTACGATCGTCCCTTTCATGTTATTCCATATACTTTCTTCTTTAAGGTCATTGAATTTCTGTTGCCAGTACTCCTTTACAATAGGTTTTTTAAAAACTCCATCTCTAAAAAGGCTATAAAACATTTTCACTGTACATTCTTTAAAAGCAACCAGGTTTTTCTCCCACCTTCACATAGACCTCTCTTCCTGTTCCCCCCTCTTCCATGCTTTCAATTCTCTTTATCCACTCTTTGGGTATTGCTTTTTTGATGACATCATACTTGTTTATTATTTTTTGTCTGCTAAAATCCTCTTTCTCCTCCTCGATTGCATCTACTGTACACTGTACAGGTAAAAACCCTTCTTTAAATTCATATAAAACATCTCTAACCCTTGTGATTCCCACCTCCCACCATTTCTTAAAAAAAATCTCTTTTCCTTGATTTAAAATGCTGTTGTTTAAGAATAAAGGCTGATTTAAAATGTTCTCTCTGCCTCGGGGTTTAAAATGTACATTGGTTAAAAATTTCCCCCAGGCGCTCATCATTTCCTTATAAAAATCTGGTAACCCTTCCATCATCCAGTTCTTTCTTTTCATCCATAAAATATTATCTCCCAAATTAAAATTCCCACATTTGTTTATAAAATATTCCTTTTTTTTCCCCATGCTGCTTTATTTTCATCATCCATATACTTTTTTTTATTATTTTCACTCTCAAACTGTTTTTTCTTTGCTCAGCAGCCATTAAACCCAAAACCCCCCTTTCCACCGCACCTATTAAAGTATTGTACGCGATACTTGGTGGCTTTCTGTCCCATAAAATTTTTTTTAAAACATTTCTTCAGCCTTCGTTCTGCCCACAACGGCATAGATGACACATGTAAGGTATACCATAACTTAGACACCATCAACACATTTAAGATTAAAACCTTCCCTTTTAAATTAAGAGTCCTCAGTTTCTAAAGATTCAGTCTTCTTTCAATACCTCCTAATATGTCTTCCCACATGGTTTCCCTTGCTTTCTTTTCATCCTTCCCAATTAAAACACCTAAGATCTTTATTTCTTTTGTTTCTTTGAAAGTAAAATGATTTGTTAAATCTGTAACCCCTCCAAATCTCATATACACTGTTTTTTCTTCATTTACCTTACCTCCTGAGCCCTTACAAAACATCTGTACAATTTCCATGACCTTTTTAACACTCTCCATTTCTTTTACTATCACTGTGGTATCATCTGCATATTGAAATATTTTGTCCTTTTCTTTACTTCCTTTAACACCTATTCCTTTTATTTTTTCTTTTTGCTTTATGGCTAGTCCTAGTGGTTCTGATACGAGTGAATATAAAAGAGCTGATAGTGGACATCCTTGTCTTATGGATCTTTTTATTTTAAAACACTGTTAAAAACCCATTACATTTTATTCTCGTTATTGCCCCTCTATATAAAATTTTAATCCATTTAATAAAATTCTTTCCGAAACCAAAACTCTAAAATTCCAAATAAATAATCATGTTCTACCCTGTCAAAAGCTTTTTCAAAATCTAAAGTAATTACATAGCCTTCTTTGTTTTTGAATTTCATGTATCTGATCATATCTTGTATGCTTAATGTTGTCTGCTATGTCTTCCTTTTACCCCGTACACTTGATTTGTTTTTGTTTTAATTATGCTTGGCATTACTTCTTTTAATCTGTTGGCTAAAATTTTTGCTAAAATCTTTAAATCAGTGTTGAGCATTGTAATCGGTCTATAGTTATTTAGGTCTACCCTTTCTCCTTTTCTTTTATATATCAACTTGATCAACCCCATTCCCATTCTTTGGCTCATCTCTCCTTTCTTAAAAACCTCATCATATACTTCTTTCAGGGTGCTAGTTAAAAAATCCTTAAAAACGATATAAAACTCACTCCCCAAACCATCTATCCCTGGACTTTTTTCTATTTAATTCGGTTGTAGCTTTTTCAATCTCTTCCTCTCTTATGTCTTGATCACATTCTTTTTTTTATCTTCCTCTCCTACTTTTGTTTTTATTTGCTTCAATAGTAGTGCTTTTTCTTCTTCTTTTACTCCCTCTGAATTAAATAGCTTTTCATAATATGCTTTTATTTCTTTCAGAATTTCATTTTTTTTTCTACTACTTCTCCATTTTCTCCTTTTATTGTTTCAGCTTTCCCTTTTCTCCTTTCCAGATCGAAAAAAAAATTTGTGCACTTTTCTCCTTCCACCATATACTTTGCTTTGCTTCGCAACCTTGCACCTTGATATTTATTTTTTCCATTTCTTTCAGTTCTTCCTCTATTACTTTTAATTTTTGTATATCTTTTTCTTTCTCATTTAATTCTTTTTCCCATCGTTCCCTTATTTTTCTTTCCTTGTTCTTTTTGCTTTTCTGTATTTGTCTGCAATATTTTATTGTAAATTTTTTCACTGCATACTTCACATTTTCCCACCATATTCTTTTATCTTCCACATACATTCCATTTTCTTTTTCGTTTTCAATGATATCTTTTCAACATATTCTTCATTCTTTAAAACCGCTGTGTTTAAGACCCATACCCCTGGCCCTCTTTTCAATGTACTCCAGTCTATTTGCATAAAAAGTGGCTTATGATCACTTAGAAGGTTTTATAGAAGGGATGAGGTATGAAGAAACAAGCCTATGTTCCTTGTACATAAAACAAAGTCAATTCTTGTTTTGCACATAAAATTCCTGACTATCTGCCTCCTTGAGTATTCTTTTTTTTCTTTTCATTCCTTTCTCTCCATATGTCAATCATGTTATTTTCATCCATCAGTGATTTTAGCTCTTTTCTCCCAGTGTCAGTTTTAAAAACCATTCCTTCAGCCATATCCAATTTACTAAACACTGTATTATAATGGAGGATTTTAATAACTTGATTGTGCTTCTTTAAAAACTCCCTTAAAAACTTAAAATACTCTCTCTTTTCCTGCTCCCCTGTTGGTGCATGTACGTTGACTACCACCACTTTCCTCTCTTCATATTCTATCTCTACCGGCTTACATTTCCCAAATGTGTCCTTATACACTATTTTACATTTTATGTCTCTATCTTTTATTAGAATTGCTACTCCTCTGCCAAACTTATCATCGCCATTGTTATAAAATATTTCCCCATTCCATCTTTTCCTTATTTCACTTATCTACCCATCTCTCCAGTTAGTTTCTTGTAATACAATCACATCTTCCCTTTTACACATTTTTCACTTTTTCAAATTTGTTTACATTTAAAAGTCCTCTTGCATTAAATGTAACAATTCTTAAAACAATAAAACAGAGGAAAACATACATCAAACTCATCTTTTCAGTCAATCCCCTCCAAGTCCTTTAGACCCTCATACCTGTTTTCATGTTTAAGCGCATCCTTTTTAATAACTCTTTTTCTGGCAGCTTCCAAGCTTGGCATTACCTTTATCGATAGTCTTCTTTTCATAGTTTTCACTGTTTTATCCTCCATTTCTTCCCCCTCTTCACTTTCATTTTCAGAACGTTGTTCATTACTCCTTTGTTCTTTTTGTTCTGCTCTGTCCAATGCACTTTCCAAAGTTTCAGTCATGTCTATTTGTGTCCAGATTTCTCCCTCTTGTTCTTTTTGCACGTTCTGTTCGTCGCATTCATCCGTCTGTGCTCCATTTTCTGTGTTTTCTGCTATGTCACTGACCTGTGTTCCTCTGGTTTCTTCTTCTTGCTCCTTCTCGCCGTCTCCTCCATGCCTCTGCCCGTTCATCTGCTCCTCTTCTCCCTCCTCGCTCTCCATCCAGCATTCACACTTTAAAAACTTTCTACAATCCGGGCACTTCACCGTGTTGCAGTCTCTTGCAAAGTGCCCCCTCTCATCACATTTATAGCACTTAAAATTAGAGCAATCCTTCACCACATGATTCGGGCTCATGCACAGACGACAAGTTTTCGCCTGGTGACTGTGCATCACCCAGAAGTACTGCGGTCCTTCTGCCGTTTCCATCTTAGTCTTTTTACAAATCTGGTCCCGTCCTCGATGTTCGTGCCCGGATACATTCTCCTTTTAATTTTTGAGACGGGGATTACTCCCCATCCCCCCAGCTTTTGAACAATGACCTCATCATCCAAATAAACAGGCAGATGCATGAAGGAGACGACATAATCCCTGTTGTGTAGTCTTTTCACTTCACAGTTTATGCCTTTTAATTATCAGTCCGTCCATTAGGTTTTCTATTTCCTCCTCTCTTTCAAGTGTCACCTCATATTCTTTTAGCTGCTTTGGTCTCACCGCTAAGATTTTCCCCTCTCCGATTCTTTCCGCCACCGCTTTAATGATGTCCTCTGCTCTGGCTTCTTCCACATTTCCTAGATCCACAGTCACCGTTGCTTCTTTCATGTACACTCTCTTTTCGACGACTTTCCTTTCCACTTTCTCTTTTCCGTTGCCATATCGTTGTCGTTTATCCGGTCTGTATTCATGTCCACGTCGTGTTTCTCCTGCAATTGCCATATCCGTTGCCTTTAAGTCATCCATTTTTTAAACAAAAACAAACAAACAAAAAACTAAGTTTAACCTCCCCCCAAACAGCCTGTGCTGCTGGGAGGATTAAAACAAACAAACAAAAAAAACAAAACACTGATGAAAATAAACAGGTATTTAAACTCAAACAAAAAATAAACAAAAATTTTGGTGAACCTCTCTCACCTACTGCAGCAAACACACTTCTTCTCTGGTGCAACTCACTAGCGCCGTCGGAGTGGTATGGCCATAAGCAATAGCTGCCTCCAAATGGGGCCTATTTAAATAGTGTAAGCCAACATCTGACTGACTGATTGATTGATTGATTGATTGATTGATTGATTTCCTTCATTTGTACACAAATCTGTCTGACTGTGGATTGGTGGAGTCCAAACACTTCAGATATGGTTTTTTGAACTTTTCCAGCCTGATGAGCATCAACAACTCTTTTTCTGAGATCCTCACAAATTTCCTTTTTTCATACCATGATACACTTCCACAAACATGTGTTGTGAAAATCAGACTTTGATAGATCCCTGTTCTACAAATAAGACACGGTGCTCACTCACACCTGATTGTCATCCCGTTGATTGAAAACACCTGACCCTAATTTCCCCTTCAGACTAACTGCTCATGCAGACGCCAACAATGTCTGCACCATGCACGCTACCTTTACAGAATGCGCTTAAGCAAAGTCTTTGCAAGAAAAATAGGATCCAAACCCACATGGGCTGTGCACAGCGGATTGGCAGTTCGTCCCCTTAACCTCTTGCTGACATAGCTCATGCATATGAAATTACATCCCAGTGTGGAGCAAAAAAGAGGTTTCGGTGCAGGTTCTTTGCCACTGTCGTCTGGACTGCGGAATGCGTTCTGCGTTGACGGACCTCCAGAGACGCAAGAGCCTTACAGCAGCTGTGGCCAAAAAGCATTGAAATACAGCTCACTGTTGCGGAACACGTAGCCACAGTGCTAGCTTTTCACATTTCTCCATCTCTATTGAGGATATTCAGCTGGCCTGCCGTATTCGTGGAGAACGCGCTTAAACGACAACTCCGTCTAATATACACAAAGGCTCTTTTAAGAGTCACTTCACTTCATTCTTGTTGCAATGTAATAATGTATGATACATTACCTTAATCTTTGAAATTTCAATTAACATTAGAAATACATTTCTATTCTCATCGCTGCTCCTACACAGCAAATTGAGCAGAGTTAAATTTTTGGTGTTTATGAACAGAACCAATCTAGCTCTACTTGGAATTGATCTAACTCTGTATGTTGTCTAATCTGTTAGATTTCACACTGTACCATGAAACAGTTGGTGTCAAAATGGAGTGTTATAACTGTTTTCTAGAAATCAACTCTGATAGTGTCACCCCTTTGGTGGAACGCACCATTAGGAGTGACTGATCTAGATCAGACTGAGCGACTTTCCAGTATCGGCAGAAGATCGTCGGTGAGGATGCATCATCTTCAGTCCTGGATTTGTTCCCTCGTTTCCTTGCTGTATCTGGATTGGTAAGAAAATCTTTAGCTTTGGAAGTAGTTTTGAAAAGGAAATTTTCTCTGTAGTTATTAAATGAGTTCACTGGTACAGTAGAGAAAGGAGTTGTTCAGTGATCACCGTAATGCCACCAGGCCGGTCCAAACTGAGAAATTCAACATTGTAATCTTTTATATCCCAAATGTATGCATAAATAACACAGCAGATCTTAATTTTTAGTATTTGACCCTTCATCCATTTTATGTCCGTTATGTTTAAACCTGTATAAACCTTCTTTATAGATCGACCAGGATTTCTCCATGATGTTTGGTGACGAAGTGTCTCAGAAGTTCCTGGCAAAGTGGTCAACATTCTTCAAGCCAAAAATCATTGCAGACTGCAAGACTCTTAAGAATATGGGCTAGCTGCTGTCAGGAACTGAACCTGAATCTGAGGACTACAATGGTCAGTATAAACTGTTTTGTATTTTAAAAATGTTCCAGTCTTTAAAAAAATAATTAAAGGCACTGCCAGAAAAAACAACAGCAGAGGAAATTTTTTGGGTCACATCAGAATATCTTGACCAGGGAGGACTTACATGGGAAAATTGCACAAGTGTTTGTACTGATGGAGCTGCAGCCATGGTCGGGCACACCTAAGGCTTTGTTAGCAGAGTGAAGGAAAGAAACCCAGATCTTATTGTTACACACTGTTTTCTGCACCGTGACCCCTTCGTTGCAAAGACTTTACCAGCAGAACTAGTTCCTGTGTTGGATGATGTGCGCATAGGGAACTTTGTAAAGACACAACCTTTGAAAAGTCGTATATATTTGCATCTTTGTGTGAGGAAATGTGAGCGGAGCATAAAGCCTTATTGCTCCATACGGAGGTCCGATGGTTGTAGCGTGACAAGTTGCTGGCCCGTGTGTATGAGCTGCGGGAGGAACTTAAAGTGTTTCTGACAAATGAGAGGTCTGATTACTCAAATCTGTTTGCAAGTGATGAGTGGTGTGCTGTTGTGGATAAAAATGACATTAAATAAACATGAGGGAGACTTAGTATGAGTAAAAATGTAATTTTATTGGTAATTCACAGGACGGGTGGGTGCGTAGTCTGGAGGAGAGCGAGAGGGGGAAGAAAATGGGGTGCGTCCTGGGGACATGGGGAAATCAGCGAGGGTGAAGTGAACGGACCACTGAGTCCAGTAACGGAGAGAGAAGGGACTGACGACGGGCACCGGCACCTAGACATACAGAAGCAGTTTTAGTCAGAGGTGGATAAATTGGAAAAACACTTTAAAGATCTTTATGGGTTGTTAGTCAAAAAGTCAAAAGAAGTGTACGAGCTGAGGAGTGCTAAAAAACACACACACACACACACACCCTCGTACAGTCAAGGGCGGGCAAGTAGACATAATACACACACACACACAATCTCTCTCACACATACTATTATAACTTTATAAGAATAATAAAAAGGAATATTAAGATATTATAAGGGTAATGTCTTATAATAAAAAGTGTATATATATACTTTTTATAAAAATGCTATTAAGAAGTAGGACGTACAGTAAACCGGTTTTTCAAGCAGCATATATAATAAGAGATATAGAGTAAATCTGAAAATAAAAACTAGAAATACAGGAAAATATAACTTACTCATGATTCAGATGGTGAAGATTCTCGTCTCGAAAGGAAGGCCTTAATTTTAAGAGAACCATGAAGAGAGCCAGTTATAAGGGTGGCTGGGTCAAACTGCCCCCCCCCCCCTCGAGATAACAATAAGACCAAGGTCCCATTAGATTGTTTAGTCTTCTCCACTTTCTATTCTCTGGGTAAATGAAAAACGAAGTTTCTGATGCCCTAGGTAACTGAAAATTCTGGTTTCTGATCCTCTGAGTAACTAGAAACTCAGGGTTTTTATTTTCTGGGTTATTAGAAATGCCTGGGTTCTGATTTTATGTGTAAATTAAAACCCCTGTTTTCAATTCTATGTGTAAGTGAAATAGCCCTTTTCTGGAACATAAGAGTAAGGTAAATGAGCTCTTTTTTTAACCCTATGGGTAGTGAGATCATAGTCTTCTTGAAACATATGGGTTATCTAGTGTGTAAATACAGTATAAATACAGGAGCTTAAGCTCAAGGTATTGGGATCACTTTTGAGAATTCTCATCGGTGTGGATCTTGTGTGGTGGAATGGAACAATAAAGCTGGACCCTTGTTTCTTCTCACTCATGGCTGGTGTATTTTTTCTATCTCCAACTGGGCTCAGAGGTAGATGTGAGTATTGGCTTCTAAGTTGAATTTCAAATGTTTTTGGGTAATAGGCTAAATTTTAGCCAACAGTGCAAAGCTGGCATACCTGGCAGATATATTTCATCATCTGAATGAACCGAACACACGATTGCAAGGCGGAAATGAAAACCTGCTTACAAACATGGATAAAATAAATGGATTCCATTTAAAAGGTGCGCCTCTGGCAAGAACAAGTGCCAACCTTGAGATGTTCCCACTCACAGAGGAACGGCAAGATCACCCTGCTGCACTGTGCGAGGTAATAGGTAAACATCTGAAAACTCTTGAGGGGAAGTTGTCATTTTATTTCTCTTCAACCTCCACTGAATGCCTTGACTGCTGTTGGAAAGGACATGACTTTACAGGAGCAGGAGGAACTAACTGAACTGAAACAAGATCGTGGTTTAAAGCTAAGATTTGCTGAACTACCTTTGGACAGTTTTTGGTTGACTGCTGCCAAGGAATTCCCCATTTTGGCCAACAAAATTTTGACATTGCTCCCATTTTCCACAACATGTGTGTGTGAGCTGAGCTTTTCAAGCCTAACTGCTATAAAAACTAAAAACAGAGAGAGGCTGCGAGCTGTTGAAGAAGAGCTTCGTGTATGCCTTTCTTCAATTCCTGCCAGGATATCGGCTTTGTTCATCTAAACAGGCCCAGGTTTCACACTGAGTGAGTATAAATAAATTGAGAAACTATATTGTAATTATATATACTGTATTAGGCTACAAAATGTCATTCTGTAACATTTTTGGTTGGTGGTGTGCCACAAGATTTTTCCAATGTAAAAAATGTGCCATGGCTCAAAAAAGATTTAAAAACACTGCGTTACACTACACAATTTAAGAAGCTACACTTACTTCTGCTTCCATTGTAACACTTTTCAGTTTTGGAGCAACAACAAAAAAATGTTGGAACAAAATAAATCTTATTTTCCATTACAGGTTGCAGGTATTCGCGGGTGCAATGCAACACTGTTCCACACACAAATAACTCTTTTGAATGTTTAAGTGACTAAATTCAGAAAGCGCCACCAGCATATCTGACAAAGATGACTCATGAACCGGTTCTTTAATCGCTAGCTGAAAACGACGTATTGAATTTACACAAACGTCAAATAACAAATACAAAATTCTACTTTCTCATGAATATGGTATAGTGCATTGCTTAATCAGCAGTTTTTCTTAGAAAGACAAGATATTTAAATTGAATGAATTTAATGAAACCACACATCAAGCTGTCTTTTCTAACAGAGCATTAAATTTAGCATTAGCTCCCAGTTTCAGAAAGTTCTAGCCAGACATTCAGGGGGAAAGAATCAGAACAAAATGTAAAAAAAAAGCTGTGAGAATCAGCGTTTGTCACAACGATGCCAAACGCTCTGTGTCTCCTGACTATTTCTTTGGGAATGTTCTTCAGTCAAGCTTCCCCCACAATCAAGCTTTGGAGTTGACTCCATATTCCCAATGAATACAGAGTCGACTCCAAAGCTTGATTCCTTTGAATCGACTCTATTCCCATTACCTGGTATCTATGAATTGACACCAGGTATTAGGAATCACCCTGTTAACCATGATAATGATCCTATGTACTTAATATTGCGGGTTGTTCCCCTAACCTTTAATTCGAGATTTGTGCTGAATCGATTCTTGGAACAGACTCACTCAGTGTGCAGTCGATTTCAGAATATTAGCAAGGGTTTGAATCATTATCATTTCCCCTGCTTCCATTTGTACGAAGCTGCCTTAATCACGATGAACCCAGGCTACGCAGGCAGGACCGAGCTCCGGGACAACCTGGAGGCCGCTTCAGATCCGTCTCCATGATTGTGCCCGACCACGCCGTCATCGCAGAGGTGTGCTCGGGTGCCGTCATTCATTACATTATGTAATGAACGCAATAACGGATGTATTCTGGCGTATTACAGAACCGTTTCCACGTTGAACCCGCTTGTTCACGTTGTAGGTGGACTGGTGAGCTGAGGGCTTCAAGTCCAGTGAGGAAGATGATTCAGCTGTATAAGCTGTGCAGCAAGCAGCTTTCCCGGCAGGACCACTACGACTTCAGCATGAGAGCCATGTTCTGTTATCGCCATGGCCGGGTATGTCCGTCTACGAACAGGGTGAACATATTAGATTAGATTCATTCGTTGTTTTTTCTAAGTTGTTAATTAAAACTATCTATAAATGTAACAGATGTCTTGCTGGAATAAATCGAGCGTGTGTGTGTGTGTGTGTTCCAGGTCTCTGAAGCGAGAGAACCCACACCTGAGCGAGAACGTGGTGTTGATTAGAGCGCTACGATACTCCAACCTGACCAAGTTACTCAAGGATGACGCTGAATCTTTTTAACGACAATGTAATGTCACATTTCCGCGAAATCCTTAAAAGGAGGCAAAAGCAAGTGTCACTGGATAGGTTCCTTGTTAACTTCGTACAAAAAGAAAAAGATTCCGGCGAGCCAACAGACAGCAGTGATTCCATTAGTAACAGTGAAAGTCCCCCTACACAATAATGAATAAATTCGATTACTTTATATTAAATTTAAATAATAAAAATATAAAATGGTATCTTGTGTTAATCATTATGTATATGAATATTTTTGGGTTTTGGAACAAATTATCTGAGTTTCCATTATTTCTTATGGGGAAATTCGCTTTGGTATATGAGTGCTTTGGATTACGAGCACGTTTCCGGAATGAATCATGCTCGCAATCCAAGGTTTGACTGTACAATTAACTGACATTTGCAAATTCTTTGCAACTAAAAAGCTGTAATTATATACTATATAACTTTTTTTTTTTTAAAGCATTTAAAGTATATAACATTAGCACCTTGTAATGTTATACCAGATGAAAAGTAAAGAATCCTGGAACAGCTGAACATCCATAATCTAAAAATCTTGAACCTAGTGTCAATCGAGTCAATCCAATCTTTCTTGTGTGCGTTTAGCGGTATTCTGTCGGACCTCTTTCCTGGTGTGGGCGTCCCCGAGCACGACTACGGCGTGCTTCAGTCGAACATCGAGGCAGCTCTATGCGCCCGCTCCCTGCAGCCCGTCTCCAGCATGACCGCCAAGGTGATCCAGCTGTACGAGACCATGCTGGTGCACCAGGGCGTCTTGCTGGTGGGCCCTACAAGAGGCGGTAAGACCACGGCGTACCGTGCCCTCGCTGACGCACTGCTCACCCTCCATGAGACTGAGGGCTGAGAGGTGAATCCCTTCTACAAGCCCATCGAGACCTACGTGCTCAACCCACAGTCAGTGAGCATGGACGGGCTGTATGGTGAAGACGACCCTCTCACACTGTAGTGTAGTGCCATCAAACCGTCCCTCGGCAGTGACACCGCCGACACGCACAAGTGGGTGGTGAGTGACGTACCTGTGGACGTGCCTGTGGATTGAGAAAATTACCGCCGTGTTGGACAACAACAAGACGCTCTGTCTGGCTAACGGTGAAAGGATCAAGCTCACACCTACACACGTTATTCGAGGTGTTACCCATCAGACACAGATAGCACCGGTCCTAAAAACCATCACAAACAAGCACAAGCATGTCATTTCCAAGAAGATTTTTTTTTTTTTTTTTTTTTTTTTTTTTTTTTTTTTTTTACATTAAACGTGTTCCTGAGGGAAAGGTCACACACGAACGTATCTTTTAAGACTTCACTCTTTCACACGCCTATAACGAGCGATAAACGCATTCGAAGCATGTTATAAAGCCTCCGTAATGCATTATGCATAGTATTTCAATTACTATTATTACAATAACATGCACTACACTACATTATGCATTATGCACAATAGATTTGAAGTCTTGGCTGACTCTGGACCAATAAGGGAACCTGCAAATGTAAGTGAAAACCAAATTCAAGGTGTCTCAAATCAAAAACTGCTGTAGATTTAACCTTGACAAAATATTTCAAATTGTTACAGGCTCTACATCATTCAGAAATTCTGGCGGCCACAACACCGGCTAATCCTTATCCACCAAGTGTGTTCAGACAGGTCACAAAATCTTTCATTAAAATTTCTCCAAACCAGTCAACACTGGAAAAGGTCAAACAAAACAGCACAGTGGATGGATGATAATATAGAGATCTTAAAAGAACACTATAATGAAGTAATAGCAACCAATTTGTCTGAAGGAAGAGAATTGGACATTCAGGCTTTCAACAGAGCAGTAACCTGGAACAAAACAAGATATAGAAAGAAATTCACAGCGAGTTCAGCACAGACCCTGTAATCAATGTTAACAGAAATGCCAAAAAAGTCACTCACCCCATTGGCTGAATCCTTCAATGACCCTGAATCGTTTCCACCTCTTAAACCGAGTACGCAACCTGTTATGGGTTCCTATGCGGGGACCGTAAGGGAAAATAGGGGGTTCGGTAGAGAGGGGAAAGCCAGACTTTCATTAACCCCAACACAGGCTGAGCCTAAAGGAAAAAGGGGAGAAAGGAACTTAAAACAACATGCAGAACAAACAGTAGAAGTGCCTATGGTCACAGATTTAACTAAGGAACTACAAATAATAATGGAAGAGAAACCAGTTAGTTTACCATCAACCTCTACTCTACTGAGGGAGGACCTGGAGAGCAGGAAACAAACCAAGCAGCTTGAACCATACAGCAATGTAGTGTGTTAGGAAAGTGGTTTCAAGGGTATGAAGACCTGCTGGAGGAACTTGCAATCAGAGATGTTCCATCACATCTGTGGAATTGTGATGTATTTGTCCTGCAAGACCAGTTTTACTCTACCCATGTGGTTGGGGAGGTGGGTAAACCCTGTGTAGAGGTTACTGCTGGGGAGAAAGGAGAGACCATGACAGTCCTTCAGCATTCAATGTAGCGGGAACATTTAGGGTGTGCTGCTGTCAGTGCAACTCATTGTACCACGAGAGCTGTGGAGAAGATGTGCTTTCTATTAAATGAAATATATTTACAGTGTTGCTGCTATGGCACACTCAACACAATAATGTCAATTTACTGTTAAAATTAAAATGATTTCAGTCAAAATTACCCATTATCTTTTTATATTGGCCCATTTTAACTAAACAACCAGCCCAATTTGCCTGAACATTGGACTGAACATTTTAAGAATTCATGCTGGTTTTATTTTCTAATTTATTTGACTTTTTTTTATTCTATGGTATGCTGGTATGACAAGAAATAAATGATAAATGCTACTTACCTTTTAATGGTGTTTTCAAACTCTGTGTGTGTGTTTTAACATAATCTGTTTACAGTGAATTCTATAAAAGATTGGGTATGAATGTGGATTTAAAAATAAACAGCTTTAATCTCTATGATTACATGAACACAGTACACTAAGTAAAAATCTTTGCATACGGGTGGACTGAAAATGTGGAGATGGGAGGCAGGCTCAAAAATCACTTCTTTATTTTCCTTCACTATTTCTGTCTCATTTCAGGAATTTTATTTCACTGTGCACATATCTAGACACACAGCTGACCTGTTGCTGTCCTGTGTCTGTCCTCTCTCTCCCCCTTTTATCCTGCTCATTGAAACATAGAACACCTGTTACAAAATCCTGCACAGGTGTAGATCCTTACCACTCACTTTTCCCTGGCTCCGCCCTCCATTCACAAACGGGTGTTCAACCAAACCCCGCCTCCACAAATAAGTAGTAGGCAACTTCTATATTTCCCAGTCTACCTCATTTCCCTGCTTATTATGATGTTTCATAAAAACACCATTTAATACACATAAAATCCATCAGTCCATCATTTAACCACCAACCCATCATTTAACCTTAGGTGTGAGGTGTTTCATGCATCTCTTCCTGTAAATCCCTTCACAATATACTGTGGTAAAAATATATATTTTTAAAAACAATAACTTTGCCAATGCCCAAATATTTATGAACCTGACTGTATCTGCTGGGTCTGCAAAAATAATGTAATTAATAAAATTAAAAAACAGCTTGGATGGTCATGCCAGAAAATTCTACTGAGCTTCGTGCCACTGCAAAATTAATTTTTTTAAACTTATGGCTCAACACTAAACCTACCAAATGTTTCTCACTCCCATTTTCTGTCCGCCAGATCATTTAATAAATAAGCTAAAAATCTACAACAGAAACAGAAAGCAAAGTTAAAACCAACAATTTCTTTTCAAAGGTTATGTAAACATCTCAAAATATACTGTACCTCTGTTAAACATTTCACAATAATCAGTAGGAATAAGTGGAACTAAATCTTATACAAACTGTACATGAACATGGTCAGAAAGATTCCAACAGGAATTTGAAATGTGAACCTTCGATTAAAACTGGAGTACGTGAGTGAGGGGTGCGCTGCTGTTAAGGTATAAAGTTAGCATGTTTCCATAACTCCATGCCTGACTAGCACCCCAGCCTCGGTGCACTTTGTCGATGCAGCCACCTCTTTCTCACACTGAGTGACGAACTGTTTGTAGAGGTAAAGGCTTTTCCAGCTTTCAATGACATGGTGCTGCTGCACTCTGCTGCCTTTAACTACACCAGTCATGGTATCCTGGGGAATGATCATCACACTTCCCGGAAGCTCCATGATGGATACGTGCCTGCCTGTACTCGTGGGAAAGAATGTTGTGTTGAGTAAGGTGTTTACTGTGGAGAACACATTACAGAACATGTTTTAAAACACATTTTGGATGTCAGCTTCAGACCTCATTACTCTGAAATTCCACGAAATGCAAAAGTAGAAAGATTCAATATCAGTCCTTACAGGATTTCCAGTTTTTTTCTGATTTTTGCATCCATAGATGCGTGATCTCAAAATGTGCGATGCAACCTGTGGAGTTTATTATACTTTTTTGTGGAAACCTACTTGAATTGGTGAAATTTTCAAGTGCATGACATAGTTTTGAACGGTCTTTCGCAGTGATGTTTGTTGGGAATCAGAATCAGATTTATTGTCAAGTACGGTGGGTTTACATGTACAAGGAATTTGTCTTGGTGTACTGGTGCTTAACAATAACAGTACATACAAGAAATAATATAATATTAATAAGAAAGAGTTAGGAAGTTATGTTTTGGAAGGTTTAGGAAAATAAAAATAAAGACATTAACTGTACATTAGTACAGTATGTGTTGAACACAGAGGTCTGAGTTGTGTGTTAATGTAACGCATATGAAACAACAATGTGGGGTTGTTCGTTAATGTGATGTGTAAATGTTCATGGAGGCGGATAAGTGACCATGGTGGGTCTTCAGTGTTGTTAATGAGGCCAGTTGTCGATGGGAAGAAACTGTTTTTGTGGCGTGAGGTTTTTGGAGTTGATGGACCGCAGCCTCCTCCCAGAGGGGAGTGCCTGGAAAAGTTTGTGTCCAGCGTGAGAGGGGTCAGCCATAATCATGACTGCCCACTTCAGGGTCCTGCAAGTGTACAGGTAATGAAGGGGTGGCAGATTGCAGCCAATCACCTTCTCAGCAGAGCGAATGACATGCTGCAGTCTGTCCTTGTCCTTTTTCAGTGGCAGCAGTGTACTAGATGGTGATGGAGGAGGTGAGTATGGACTCACCATACTCATGATGGAGGTATAGAAGTGCACCAAAATTGTCTTTGGTAGGTTGAACTTCTTCAGTTGCCACAGGAAGTACACTCTGATTTTTTTAATGAGAGACCTGATGTTCAGCTCCCACTTGAGGTCCTGGTGATGATAGTTCCCAGGAAGCAGAAGCAGTGCACAGTATCGACTGGGGAGTCACACAGGATGATAGGGGCAGGTGGGGCTGGGTTGTTCCTGTTTAAAAAGTTTAAAATTTAGAGGTATGCATATTGTCCTTCAGTCATTCCATGACACACTGTAAGTGAAACGCTAGAGTGGCTATAAAATAGAAACCGAATCAGTGCACACTGTCCATCACCATTAACCAAAAAATAAGGTTTTTAAGAAAACAATAAGACTTTATGAAACAGATTCTTGCTTGAATCTAATGAGATTTAATTTGGGCTTTTTTTTTTTTTTAACATACTCTCAGTTCATAAAGTCGGAGCTCATAGAAAAATATGAGTTCTGGTTATACTTTCATGTGCATTCACCTCGTAATTATGACATTTTCAACAGGAATTGAAGCCACATTATGTGAGTGTAGTCAAAAGCAAGTAGGAAGTTGACCCCAAAAATCTTAAGCTAGGAAAAATTACATGCTTTTGATTTTTTATTTTTTTTTAATGAGGTCATGACAATTTGTATATAATGTGTCATGACAAATATATACCACACATGTATCATGCATATATGTATAAGATGTACTTCTGTAAAGTTAGTTAAAATCATACACAGATGTTTATAATTGAATAAATTTCAAGCTGTCCAAAATTCCCAAATATGGTTTGATCATTTTAGATAGCATGGTTCAGGTACATTGGGGAAAGTCTTAAAATACAGTTTTAAAATACAGTACAAGCTGAGAGAGGAAAAGTGATATACACTGATCAGCCACAACATTAAAACCACCTGCCTAGCATTGTGTAGGTCCCCCTTTTACTGCCAAAACAGCTCTGACCTGTCGAGGCATGGACTCCACAAGACCTCTGAAGGTGTGCTGTGGTATCTGGCACCAAGACTTTAGGAGCAGATCCTTTAAGTCCTGTAAGTTGTGAGGTGGGGTCCCCAGGTATCTGATGTCCCACAGATGCTCAATCGGATTGAGATCTGAGGAATTTGGAGATCAAGTCGACACCTTGAACTCTTTTGGTAGATACTAACCACTGCATACCAGGAACACCCCACAAGACCTGCTGTTTTGGAGAAACTCTGTCCCAGTCGGCTAACCATCACAATTTGGCTCTTGTCAGAGTCTCTCAGATCCTTAACCATTTATCCTGCTTTCAAAACATCAAGTTCAAGATCTGACTGTTCACTTGCTGCCTAATACTGTGTATCCCACCCCTTGACAGGTGCCGTTGTAATGAGATAATCACTGTCATTCACATCACCTGTCAGTGGTTTTAATGTTGTGGCTGATTGGTGTAAATTTGTCATGACAAATAATATTCATGTATATAATGTATGAATAAGATGTACTGCTGTAACAAAAGAAGCATAAAGTTAATTCAAATCATGTACAGATGTTTATAATCTAATCATTTTCAAGCAGTCCCAAATTCCTAAACATAGCTCAATAATTCTAGACAGCATGGTTCAGGTACATTGGGAATGTCTTAAAATACAGTAAGTGGAAAGATATAAAGTGAAGGGATATAATGTATTAATAATAATAATAATAATAATAATAATAATAATAATAATAATATCATCATCATCATCATTTTTGTATTACGCTGGTATGGCATGAAATAAATGATAATGTTACCTTTTAGTGGTCATTTGTATTTTATCTGCACACAGTGAATTGTACTGGTTTCTCCCTACATGTGACAACAATCTCCCAAATTCTTCATATCTCTGGGCTTTGGGGTAGGGTGGCAAGACGGAAGCCTTTTAGAACCAACGAGTACATAAAAATACATCCAATCTCCCCAAACCATGTGAAATAATGTGTTATGATACCTGATAAGACCAAAATTCAACTTTTTAGCCTAAAAGTTACAGCTTGTTATTAATTGGAAACGGGCTCTCTCGTGGCTCCACCCACCACGCACGTTCGAACCAATCATATTATCCTCTCTGGCGTCCATGGGCGTGACTAACCGCGTCGGTCTGTTAAAGGTAGCAGGTTGTACATGGCGAGCGGGTTACTCACTGAGGGCTGGTGATTGGTGTAATGGAAGCCGTCTCTGAACCGCATTTAATGACGGAGAACTACAGAAGTGGAGAGAAAACGCAGCACTGAACAGCTTGTAGACTTCACACCCAACTATAGGTGGGTAGGTGAACGCGTTTGGTCTTATTTATTCACTAAGCTGCTAGCTTATTAGCTCTGCGGCTGTTTTAGTATAAAGTACTAACCTGAGTTAACTCGGTGGGAATTTATTTAGCGCCGGATAAACGGTGAACTAGTTAGTTTAGTAAATCTGACGCTTCTCGGGAACTTGTAGTTTATCCGCCTCGCTGTCTGGGTGACGCAGAGAGCAACTGTTTACCAAGTGACTTTATTTTCAGTGCTTTTTGAACTGTCTCTCAGCCCTAAATAGTTCCGCGGTATTTGTGTGGAATTGGGATGAACGTCTAGTTAAAGGGTTGATGTCTCGCTGGCGCAGTGATTTGTTCTTTAGGAGTGTTTTTCTCTTGAACAGCTCTCTGTGTGGAGACTTGAGGTAGTTCTGTAGTCACAGGTGCACAAATCAGTCACACAGCTCCAGCTCCACCTGCGCCTCTCGCAGGGAAACGGTTTCTGTGCACTGGCTCCGTCCCAAATCACCTTGTATGGAATGTCTATCTCTAGTGCACTAGGTGCGGTAGAGACTCCATTCGTTCAGACCGTGTGTAGTGTACCTAGATACGCAGTCGTGCAGGATTTGGGCACAGGCCACGCTAATGAAACAACATCCATTTCAAGTCAAGTTGCTATTGTTAAACACTTCACTAAAACCTGTATGGAAACGTTGCTGTTCAGTTGTTCTATAAGCGCAATTTCAACCAAATACAGTGGAGTGTAAAAGTTTGTACCCCCTTTTGGTTTCTTTTGGACGGAAGGGTGTTAAATGTCCTAAACACTACAAAATTTGACTGTAAGTAGAAGTTAATTTTATTATCAGACTCAGATATCCATGTTAATATTTTTAATACTGCTCATTAGTGTTAAATGACGATGATTTTGTGGTCAGTAAACTGATTTTGTGTTGATTTTGATGTATGTTTTGGATCACTGTCCCGCTGGAAGATCCAACCACGGCCCATTTTAATCTTTCTGGCAGAGGCAGTCAGGTTTTTATTTTATATCTGTTGATATTTGGTAGAGTCCATGATGCCATGTATCCTAACGAAATGTCCAGGTCCTCTGGCAGAAAAACATTCCCAAAACATTAAAGATCCACCCCCATATTTAACCGTGGGCATGAGGTACTTTTCCATATGGCTACCTCTCTGTGTGCTTCAAAACCACCTCTGGTGTTTATTACCAAAAAGCTCTATTTTGGTTTCATCTGACCATAGAACCCGATCCCATTTGAAGTTCCAGTAGTGTCTGGCCAACTGAAGACACCCGAGTGTGTTTTTGGATGAGAGTAGAGACTTTTTTTTCTTGAAACCCTTCCAACTTGTGATGTAGGTGACTTCAGATTGTAGTTTTGGAGACGTTCTGACCCCAAGACGCAACTAACTCCTGCAATTCTCCAGCTGTGATCCTTGGAGATGTTTTGTCCACTCGAACCGTCCTCTTCAGTGTGTTGAGACGATATAGACACGCGTCCAATTCCAGGTTGATTCATAACATTTCCAGTTGACTGGAACTTCTTGATTATTGCCCTGATGGTGGAAATGAGCATTTTCGATGCTTGTGCTATTTTCTTATAGACACTTCCCATTTTGTGAAGCTCAACAACCTTTTGCTGCACTTCACAGCTACAGTGGTGCTTGAAAGTTTGAACCCTTTAGTTTTCTATATTTCTACATAAATAGACACAAGATTTTCAGACAAGTCCTAAAACTACACAAAGAACTCATTTAAACAAATGTGACCAAAATTATACTTGGTCATTTTTTTTATTGCAGAAAATAATCCAATATTACATATCTGGGAGTGGCAAAAGTATGGGAACCTTTTGCCTTCAGTATCTGGTCTGACCCCCTTGTGCAGCAATAACGGCAACTAATCATTTCCAGTAACTGTTGATTAGTCCTGCACATGGGCTTGGACATCAGTTTTGGCCATTCCAAACCAATAACTTTATTGTTCTTTAACCATTCTTTGTTTTGGGCCATTGTCTTATTGCATGCCCCACTTTCTCTTGAGATTCAGTTCAGTTCCTGGGTTCATTCTTGTTCTGCGGTTGCGGAACTCACCACTACACTAATTATAATCTTTCAGATAGCTTGGAGATTTAGTACGTGTAGACCTTCTCAACTCAGGGTTTTCCATCCCAAGGAAAGTTTGACACAGCCACTTCAGAAGTTCCTCCCAGTTTTTGTTTGTGACTTTCCTCAGAGAATGAAGAACCTGAGTCTTTTGTAGAATGCGCTGGAATGTCAACATCTGGCCGTGAAGTGTCTTACAACTCTGGTGCTGGGCTATGGATGTTTCATTGTACCCGTCTCTCACCTGATCGATAAGTCAGTGCACTACTTGCCCACTTCGCAATGCTACTGTGCACCATACAGGACCAGTCTTTTTCTGAACTGTTCCTGGAATAAAAGTAGGTCCAGAGCTGAAGTTCCTAGTATACACTGGGTCACCCACCACGAGATATCTTTCCTTTCCATGTTGGTCATGGTACCATTTTTGTCTCAATTATTTGTGTCTCAGTGAGACCCTGTGTAGACCAGTTTCCTTCCACACAGCAGTTTAGCGGCTGATTTGCCAGTGGTCGACTGTGGCGTCGTTCGGTAACTGAACAGCACTCTGGCTAGCTTTTTCAATGGACTCTCCAGCACTCTTTCCTCAGGGTTTTGAATGTTTGAATGGCCTGTTGTGGATAAAAAATGTCATAAAATAAACATAAGGGAGACCTAGCATCCAGCAAAGGGGAGAAGAAGAAAAGACGGGCACCTAGACACATAGAAGCGGGATTAGGCGGACATTGACAAATTGGAATTACACTTTAAAGATCTTTAAGAGCAGTAATAGTCAAAAAAGTCAAAGAGGTATACGAGCTGAGCTGAGGCGTGCTAATACACACACACACGCTCGTACAGTCAAGGGCGGCAAGTAGACACAACATACACACACACATGAATAACTTTAATAATATCTTATAGTAATAGAGAAACTCTATAAAAAGACAGAATAGTAGGATATGCAGGACAGTAGAACTGTAATGATATTAAGAAGTTGTAAGTACAGTAAACCGCTTTTCAAGTAGTATAAATATATATAAAATAAGAAATATAGTGCAAATATGAAAATAAATTATAAACGAGAAATACAGGAAAAATAGAAAAATATAACTTACTCATGATTCAAATGGTGAGGGTTCTCGTCTCGCAAGGAAAGCCTTAATTTTTAGAAGACCATGAAGAGAGCCAGTTATAAGGGTGGCTGGGTCAAACTGCCCCCCAACCTCGAGATAACGATAAGACCAAGGTCCCTACCGGTTGTTTAGTCGTCTTGTCTACGTCATTTTATTTTCCTAGGTAATTGAGAATCCTGGTTTCTGACCACCTAAGTAACTAGTAAGTAACTCTGGGTTTTTATTTTCTGGGTTATTAGAAATGCCTGGGTTCTGATTTTATGTGTAAATTAAAACCCCTTGTTTCAATTCTATGTGTAAGTGAAATAGGCCTTTTCTGGAACATAATAGTAAGGTAAATAAGCTCTTTTTTTTTTTTTTTTTTTTTTTTTTTAACCCTATTGGTAGTGAGATCATAGTCTTCTCGAAACATATGGGTTATCTAGTGTGTAAATACAGTATAAATACTGGAACTTAAGCTCAGGGTATTGGGATCACTTCTGAGAATTCTCATAGGTGTGGATCTCGTGTGGTGGAATGGAACAATAAAGCTGGACCCTTGCTTCTTCTCACTCACGGCTGGTGTATTTTTTCCATCTCCAACTGGGCTCAGAGGTAGATGTGAGTATTGGCTTCTAAGTTGAGTTTTAAATGTTTTTGGGTAATAAGCTAAATTTGAGCCAACAGGCCCTTTCAGCCAGACCATTGGAAGATGCATGGTAGGGTGCTGTGCTTGTGTTTAATTCCGTTTCTTTCCATAAACTCTTGGAATTCAGCACTGGTTTAAAAAAAAAAACAAAAAAAAAAACTGCTATGGTCTGACATCACTACTTCTGGTATCCTGTGTTGGCTAAAGGTTTGTCTTAAGCACTGAATGGTAACTGTGGATGTAGACTTGATTAACAGATGAGCCTCTATCCATTTTGAGAATGCTTCTACCACGATCAAGAACATTCTACCCATCCACGGTGCACCGTAATCAATGTGAATCCTTCTCCATGGCTGCTCTGGTAACTCTCACGCATGCAGTGGCGCGTTTGCCGGAGCGTTTCTGTTTTCCTGACAGACTGCACACGATTTGACCAATGCTTCCACCTCTGCATCCAAGTGTGGCAACCACATATAGCTACGCACCAGGCCTTTCATCCTGGTAATTCCCGGATGGGTTTCGTGTAGATGTCTTAGAAGAGCCGCACGCCGCGGATGTGGAACCACTACGCGAGTCCCCCATAAAACAAAGCTTCCCTGTATGCAGAGTTGATCTGTCTGTGGCCAAATATCATTTTGTCTCATTTGTTTAACTGGGATCTCTTGGTCTACTTTTAGGACTTGTGTAAAAATGTGATGTTTTGGGTCATCTTTAATCATATATAATATAAAAAATTCTGAAGGGTTCATAAACCTTCAAGCACCACTGAATATATCTTGGCCTCACTTATTGTTCTGAATGAGTAAGAGAATTTGGCTTATGCGTTACCTATCCCTGAGAAACAGGAAGTCATGGTTGAACAATGTCCCGTTCCTAGTTACCCAAGTGTACAAAAAAGTAAAATATGAAGAGGAATATACTTCAAATACATTTCTCATGGATTCATAGGGGTGCCAATAATTGTTGTACACCTATTTAACATTTTTTTTATAAACTTGTGGTGTTTGCAATTGTTTATCCATGAGAGCAGAGTATTTTTGTGAATATTTTTTTGAACAAAGGTTTTCTTCTTTGCTCATATTTACCAAGGGTGCTAGTATTAGTGGAGGACACTGTACATGTCACTCTCAAGTGGAAACCTCATATGACACACTGTTACTTTTCAGGAAATAAAAACCTGTATTTTGTGAAGTCAACACTGTTACAGTTGGTATTGTGGCTGTATATAAGGTCGAACACATCATTATATTAACATTTTACCAAAATGAAGCTCATCTAACTGCATGTTTATTCGTTACATAAATTAAACGCAAAGCATGTAGGGATTCTACATGCATGTAGTATTTGCACAATCAGTAACCTATTAGAGTAATACATTGTGGTTATATAAACTGAACTTTGTGTTTGTGTCTACAGTGTCCAAAGCCCCTGGTGGTGGAAGTGCATGGCGTTTGTGTGGAAGCAGGTCTGTTGGGAGTGTTAAGTACCATCATCTCATACACTCAGCAAACAATATGGATGGAACTTTCCAGAGTTGTGGTGTCACTTTTCCTGCAAAGCTTTAACCATCAGAGAGTTATCTTTTACTGGGGCTTTTAGTTGCAGGAGACTGAATTACTAACGGTGGGTTTTTTTTTTTTTTTTTTTTTTTTTTGTGGATCTGATTTCTTCTTTCGCAGGAGTGGATCTAATCACAGCCTGTGATATTTGTCTGTGCACACAGGATGGCTGGTTTCAGGTGAAGGTATGAGGAACATTAACTTGCCATACATTGCTTGCTTACATGTTTACACCAAGATCTGTAAACAAGTTATTTTTGTCCATATGATCACTATAGAGATAGTAAGTGATGAGAAGATAAGAATGGGCTGATTGTTCTGACTTGAACAAGCCCCTATGAAAGAATTGACCACAAGGGGGCACACTCTGAACAATTATTTACATTTGCAGTTTGTTGAAGATTAAATAAACCACAGTGAGCATCAGATGTCTGGTTTTAATACAAAGGACTATTTTATGATATTGCCATCTTGTCATTTATCAAAGAAGAGCTACAAAATCTGAAATTTGTTCATTTTTAGACAGAAATTCTGCAGTGTAGCTGTTCTAGTGGGCTTTCCCACTGGAAGTTTAGTCCCAAACAGAGCAGTTTGCATGAAAAGTTGGTAATATGACCGTCGTAATGTGGACTGGGAAGTGCACTGCGGTACTGAACCCGAGACCACCTGTAGAAGGTGGTCCGAGTTCGGTTACACTGGAACTGTGAATTGTCCCATGAATGTGAACGTAACTTGTATCCGGGTCTGCACTTGTTCAGGAAGTAGAGTAACCTGTGCTGAAGGCCTGTTGTGGTGATGTGTCATGACATGTTTTGGCCCAAATCTGCAGTAACTTTGAAAAAGTGGAAGCTCCTCTGAATATTGTGGAGTTTCTTGATTTTGTGTTAATTTCTGTGATCACAAAATGGTGAAATTCTGGACTGACACATGGAAGATATGGAACGATAACAGAAGAATGTGACTTTGGGTTGTACCCCCCCCCCCCCCCCCCCCCAGTAGCTTAATTATTTAGTATAAATGAAGGCAAGTGTGTGTTCTGTTCTTCATCTCTGCAGTTGTGTATTCCCTGATGTTCAATGATTGCTGGAGCTCTGGAAATAGCAGGTGAGATTGCAGGCCGGAGTCCAGTTGCTGTCCAGGGAACCAAAATCAACCTCCTCTACTCCTGAGACCACAGTGTGACTGAGAGCCTAGACTACATGGTAAGAACCTGCTTAAGACATGAATAGCATTTTTAGCCTCAAGGTAGACCCATGCACACACAGTATGGCCACAAACACAAAGTAGAGCGGTCGAAATCTGAGATTTCTCCTCTGCGTCTCCAGGCTACTTGGAACATGAACATGTTGCAGACACAGGATCTTATGAAGTCAGTGCAGGCAGCCCTGGGAAAAAGAGTCCGAAAGACGTGCCCTTCTCCAAGCTTTAAAGGAGAAGATCCAGGGCTGTTGAAGCTGCGGTGGAACTGAGACTTCATCATCCACAGATCTTTAGTTCTTCTTGCTAAGTCTCAGTTTCTTTTTAGTCTTTTTATTTTTAGACTGGTCAAAAGACTGAACAGTGGAAGTGAAATGATAGATGAACTTGCTTGATTATTTGCAGGTGCTTTGTACAGTAAGACAGGGTAACTAATACTCAAAAGCCTGTTTTGTGTGTTCTAGTAGATGTACATTTTCTTTCTGGTGCTGTGTGACTGCAGAATGTAGTGCAGTTAACACATTAAATTTCCTTGGATGCTCTCTTTTAACTCGAGGAGGTCATAGTTTGCCCAGACATCTTTTTTTAAATCCGTCAATCCGTCACCCACACGTCATTCTGGGGGATGAAGAGGAGGAAGCTGGACAGATTTTATTTATTTATTTATTTATTTATTTATTTATTTATTTATTTATTTATCATTGTGTTTCCTCAATCGAGTGCAGAAAGAGTTTTGTAAAGTTTTGCTTTACAATTCCAAATGACCATTGGTACTGTGTACACATCAACATACACACACGTCTCCATGCTGGACATCTCAGGTGCTTTCACACACAGTGCTCGGAATATCCCGGGACAGAGAAACGCACCTCCTAAGTGAGCGAGTTGAGTTTAGTGTCAACCGGTGAAATTTGCTGTAGCGTGAACACTTCGCCTCTGTCAGCTTCACTCTGTCAGGTTCACTGTAATTAGACATAAAATGTACATAATATTTATTTTTCATACATTTAGGATTTAATGTGTTTTTTTTTTTTTTTTTTTTTTTGTTTTTAAAAACTCTTCGAGGAACAGAAATGATCCATCACCACCTGCTCCGTTTGACTCAAAAACATAAACGATTTCAAAAAGTCACGATGTCTTCAGTTCGTGATTTTTACTGTTGAATTTAAACAGGAAATGGCTTTTTTCCTTCCTTCGTTTCCTCTACTGTCTTTTTGCTGTGATCTTGAACACAGTTGTAATTTTTACAAAAAAAAATAAATGATCATTCTATTTCTCTCACTTTCCTTGTCCTAATTGTCCTGTATCTGTTAAATCCGTTTCATCTCTGGTCTTTCTGTCTGTATGAACACTTGTAGAAATGACATGTAGTCCATATTTTTAAATGATTCATGATTTTGAATTTAAATAAAGATATTCTTCAATTCTGTATTTTGTCATTTAACTATCATTAGAAATCAATCAGATTAAAGCCACGGCTTCTTTACCTGCGTAAGCTGTAAAACTTTCAATAAACCAGTCAATAGATCAGCTGAATAAATGTAGATTTTTAATTTACTGATGAGATGTATTGATTGTGTTGATAGATTATTTGGAGATTTTTATTGATCTTGGACAACCATTCAGTTAAATATTGAAAACTTGATAAATAGTTGATTAAATATAGTGTAATGTACTGAGTCAAACATGAAAACTACAAATAAATAAAATCTATGTGTATAATTAAAAACCTCACTTAACACAAGAAATTCATATCCTAAATGTTGCAAGTGATTAATCTGATCATTTTATTCAGCTGTTTAATTACTTTCTAAATAATAAATGAATGTTCTGGATTCATGAGGAATGTTTACATTTTGTGTCCAAACTCAAAAGTTTAAACAAAGTGTATATTTATGATGATAAAGCACAAATAACGTGAAACCTCAACACGACTACAATCATCGATGAATTAAATATTAATTAAAAAAATTAAATTAGAGTAAGATGAAGTATATTTTTAATTAAAATGTAATTAGGAGCACTTTTAAAGTGGATTTGATTTAAAATAATGATAAAGCTGTTTTTTATCTGTTATATATCTTATCCTCTATCGTGTTTAAGAAGAGAATAATGAAGCTTTTTATGAAATGATATTTGGGTTTATTTTATTTTCTCCTCACATATTCAAATTTACGTCAACGTCCGTTACGTTGGTGACGTCACCACGAGCGCGAGAAGTCGAAGTGAAGAGCAGAAAGCAGTGTTAATGTTAGTTCTGGCCCGTTTGGACCCAAACTAAAGTGAGTTTATTCGGTTCTGTGTAACCGAACACGTTGTGTTCTGTGCTGTATCGTGTGTATGTGTGTAGTTAACGGTGTTAACACCTGTGTTTCAGGTGTATCAGTATGAAGCAGGCGGTGACGGCGCACTGATTCACTCTCGGAGCTCGGTTCACTAATGACCGAATCACCCAGGACCCGACCAAAGATAACTCACATCCGCACGGAGAAGAACAAGAGGAGGAGAAGTGAGAAATAACATTTTATAACTTTTTTTATTCACTCCTCTGGTTCAATATTAATGTTAATATTGTACAAATATACTAGCGGTGCTAGCTTTTGAGGAGGCAGTCCAGTCCACGCATGCGCAGTGTAATTAATGAGCAAGCTATTCGAAATATGATTAGCAAATAGGTCGATGTTATTTTTGATTCTATTTAAAACGATGAATTCACTGTCAATAACTGCCCAGTCTGAGAATACTGCATGATTTACTTTTATAAGTGGACGTGGCAGAACGACATTTAGCTTCACTGGCTAATTAGAGCTCTTTTCCTAGTTTAATGGCCGATTCATCCGGCTTCGCGCATGCGCAGTGTGGGTTAAGGCGCTATAGTTCTCTTCGTTTTTGTTTTAATGCTAAAGAGGCATTCCCGCCACCTACTGGACTGGAGTGTGGGCAGTCGTTTGGCAGAAAAAATCAAATAAAATGGAAAAAAACAATAATACCAAAACAATACTACGTAAATAAAGGAGAATAAAGAGATACATAACTATATACTTATTCTTGTATACTTACTGACAACCACTGCATATAGACACGTGTATAACCTAACAGACCTATGTAAGATATAACCAAGCACACCTGTACTACAGCACTTGCATTGGAAACATACACTACCGGTCAAACGTTTAGACACATTCATTTTTTTTAGGTTTAGGCGCTATAGTCTTCTTCTTTTGAATTATTATTATTATTATTATTATTATTATTATTATTGAGACCATTTGGGGTGAATTTGGAGCATGTGGGGGGTTCGAGTGACCCCAGAATGACCTATAAATATTCTTTTAATATCTCCAGAACTGAAGCAGCACAAATGAAAATTTTTACGGCACAAACCAGCACAAACTATTCTGACGATGTTTTGTGTTGGTGGGGGGTCCAACTTCACGCAGGTTGTGTGTGTGTGTGTGTGTGTGTGTGTGTGTGTTTGTATGCTCTTCAAATATCCAGGTGTTAGATGGTCAAGTGTGTAGTGTACAGATAGAGTGCACAATTTAAGAAATAGGAACCAGTCAGAGAGAGGACATCGTAATAAGAACAGGAAGCTCTGACCAAATAAGGAAATAGATTAAACCGGTACACGGCGTATGGGAGGCAGGAGATCGTGACAGTTATGTTGAATTATAACGTGTTGGATTATAGAAATAAATAAAGTGGTACTGATGTGTGTGTGTGTGTGTTTTAGGATGAGCTGGAGTGGGGCAAAGAGAACTGCATTCAGATCAAATGGATACAAGAGGTTATGACTCTCACTCACTCACTCACTCACTCACTCGCACACATCTATACACACACTTCTTGACACAGATCCCTAACTATCATTTCTGGTGTGTGTGTGTGTTAGAGGTGGCTGAGTTGTTTGAGGATCTGAAGAATCGAGTGTCACAATTCAACATGCACATCAGCGAAACTTCCTCTCCCTCTGACTACACCAGCACGCACGCACAGAAATTCATAGTGCAGGTAACACACACACACACACGAGTAGAGCAGGTGTAGTTTAACAGCATATGTGTATAAAGAGGCTTTTTTCTTCAGGTCAAAATATATACAGCAGGGGTGCCCAATATGTCGATCGCAAAGGAAGTGCGGGTAGATCGCCATTAAAAAAAAGATGTTAGTTGACGTACAGGGCAGCCAGTCTGAGATCTCGTCTTTTCTCTCACCACGCGTGTGCGATCAAGCGCGCCAGTGCTAAAGGCTAGCGAGAGAAATCGCGGCTCCCAGTGTGCAAATTGATATCAGTCAATGGTTGAGCAGCGCAAATGGATTCATTGCCAAGTGCAGGGAAGACGACGCTTTCCCTGACTTCCTTAACTACCACTGCATAATACACCAACAAGCCTTATGTGCAAGAATGCTTGACATAAAAGAGATCATGGATGTGGCAATAAAGATCGCCTGTTCTATACTCAATTCAATTCAATTCAATTTTATTTGTATAGCGCTTTTTACAATAGACATTGTCTCAAAGCAGCTTTACAGAAATATCAACACGGTATACAGATATTAAAGGTGTGAATTTATCCCAACTGAGCAAGCCACTGAGTGGCGACGGTGGCAAGGAAAAACTCCCTAAGATGTTTTAAGAGGAAGAAACCTTGAGAGGAACCCGACTCAGAAGGGAACCCATCCTCATCTGGGTAACAACAGATATTGTGAAAAAGTTCATTATGGATTTATATGAAGTCTGTATGGTGTTAAGAGCAGCCGTAGTCCCAGCAGTCTGGAATTAAAGAAGATTTGAGCTCCATCCAGAGGCTGAAAGGATCAGGATCTCTAGTATCTCCATAAATTCGTGTGGGGCTCGGCGAAAGGAGAGAGGGAGAAAGTAGAACAGAATCTAGTCAGGGTAGGCTTGAGTAAACAAATACGTTTTAAGCTTAGACTTAAACACTGAGACTGTGTCTGAGTCCCGAACACTAATAGGAAGACTGTTCCATAACTGTGGGGCCCTATAAGAGAAAGCTCTTCCCCCTGCTGTAGCCTTCACTATTCGAGGTATACGTGCTAGATCACTTCAAAGACAGCTGCGCATCTGGAGAAGGCAGACTGCGACCAATTAGCTCCTGCTACACACTGACGTGAGTTGGCTTAGTAGGGGTAAATTCCTGCAGAGATTTCGAGAGCTCTGTCCGGAGATTAGCAAGTTTCTTTTTGCTGTTAAACATGCAGAATACACCCAGGTCAATGATGATCAGTGGCTGCTGGACTTTTTTTAACTGATCTGACCAACTTAATTTGGAGCTGCAAGGAAAAGACAAAAATTAAAGGCAGTCAATGCCTTTAAACGTAAAATGCAACTTCTGTTCTCAAAGCTGCAGCGCCATGTTTTTGGGAACTTCCAAAACCTCGCGTCAGATCTGGAGACGCAGCGGAATTGCTGCTTGTGCGCAGTTTAACATTGCACGCTACACGGAGCAGATTGACAGCTGTTGGTCAGAGTTTGACAGACGCTTCAAGACTTTGCTTTATTGGAGGCATTCGCCACATTCATGTGTTACCCATTTAGGGACAATGTTGAGGTTGATTCACTCGCACCGAAAATTGCAGCGCTGTTTCACCTGAACTCGTCTGAAGTGGAGGATGAGATTTTGAAACTACAGACTGACATTCAGGTGAAGTCCAGGGCTCATGGACAGTTCTGGAACTTACTCACAGGGGAAAAGTACCCAAACATGAGGAAATGTGCCACCTCCTTGACTGCATTATTTGGCTCTACTTATTTATGTGAGTCAGCCTTTTCCCACATGAAGATCATTAATTCCAAATACCGTTTCCACAATGACTGATCATCATTTGGAGGCCTGCCTGAGGCTGGCTACCAGCAGCTACTGTCCGGACTATGCAACCCTGGCTGATTCTATTCAGTGCACGTCGTCAGAGTAAGGTAATGACCAAAAATGTACTGAATTGTATCGCGCCATAAGGGTTCATGCAGTTATGCAAGGTACATGAACATATATTGTATGTGTGTGTGTGTGTGTGTATATATAAAAATATAATATATATAAAGTATACGCAGTGTATATATAAATATATTTCGCATTTTTAATGTAGGTAGATCTCTTTGACTGGTCATGTTAAAAGTAGCTCGCAAGTCAAAAAAGTGTGGGCACCCCTGACATACAGTAAATATAAATATTAGTCATAATTCACAGCCTTAGAAGCACAAGCATCCAAAGTAAAATTGCAAATGCAGAGTTTAAAATTGTCACCATGACGACAAAGTCCAAGAAGTGTAACTTACTCCTGCAGAAAATAAATAATAATTATTAAGTATCAGTGATGTTTCCGTTGTTCAGGTGGCGATTGCAGGCGCATTTTATCCGAACTGCTTCCTCCAGGGAACTGTGGACGAGGAGCTCGCCTCCAAGGAACTCTATGGAAACGACCCCAGGACCATCGTAGTAGTATTCAGTCAGCTTCCATTTAACTAGGGGATTAATAATATTAATAATAATATTTCTCTCTCTCCCTCCCTCTCTCTCTCTCAGGTGTGTAATCTCCCTCCATTTGCATTCCTCTACTATAAACAGCTCCAGTCTCTCTTCAGACACTGTGGTTAAGTCAAATCCATCTCCTTTGACAGCTCCAGGTGTGTGTGTGTGTGTGTGTGTGTGTGTGTGTGTGTGTGTGTGTGTGTTTAATTGTGATTTTCTATAAACATGTATTGTGGGTCTGTGTGTATCAGGGCCTATGTAGAGTTCTACCGCTCGTCAATGAGAGGTTCTGGCGTCCTCCCAGAGGTCTCTCTGTCTCTCCTCCTCACGCAGCAGAGACTTCCTCTCCATCTCAACGTTTAACCCGCTGGAGAGGTGGAGACTTGGGCAGAGGGGTAGTGTATCTCACACCTCAGATATACACGGTACACACACACACACACACACACACACACACACACACACACACACACACACACACACACACTGCAGCGAGCAACATCAGATGAGTCATAGTTACATTTTAAG
The DNA here is from genome assembly GCF_001660625.3 of Ictalurus punctatus. NCBI lineage: Eukaryota > Metazoa > Chordata > Actinopteri > Siluriformes > Ictaluridae > Ictalurus > Ictalurus punctatus. The sequence continues at coordinate 204,633 of NW_026521087.1, forward strand.
TGAGAGTAGTCATGTGACCACATCCCCTAGACAGTGTGATGTTTAGATGATGTTCTGTACATTAGTGCTGTTCTGTTACAGGTCTCTCTCTGTGTCTCTCTCACTCACTGTGTGTGTGTGTGTGTGTGTGTGTGTGTGTGTGTGTGTGTGTCTCTCTCAGGTTGAATGTGGATATTCAGAATCAGTCAGTGAGCCCTGTCAGGGTTCTGAGCAGCTCCGTTGAGCTGGAGAATCTTCCGTCTAACCCTGTCTTTATCGTCAATATCACCGAGGTGTCTGTTCCGCCTCTTTCACTTTCAGTGCACAAATAAAAAAAAGCATTGGCTCCTGTGTGTGTGTGTGTGTGTGTGTGTGTGTGTGTGCGTGCGCGCGCACTAACAGGATTTCAATGTGTGTCTGTCTGTCTGTGTGTGTGCACTAACTGGATTTGTGTGTGTGTGTGTGTAGGTCATCAAAGTCGGGCATTTCTGGGGTTTCCAGGCTCACGCGGCAAGTCTGGAGAAACAGAGGTGGCTAATTAATACAGTAACAGTGGCCGTTAATACACGGGCGCTCTGCCCACTTCCTGTCTCACTTTATTCAAATTTTCTGTGTCTCGCCCCTTTCTCTGAAACTCACACCAAACCTGGGAACTACTACAGAGCCAAAATACTGCATGTCATGGGGAGTAATGTGGAGGTAACATCTGTACACACACACACGTACACCTACTAAAGCGCCTCCGTGATGGAGAATGGAGTGGTTACAGGAAAACTGCACATTGAGTGTACACACGTGTGTGTGTGTGTGTGTGTGTGTGTGTGTGTGTGTGTACAGGTATTCTTTGTGGACTTTGGAAACACTTCCAAGGTGCCATGTAACTCTCTGCTGACCGGCAAGCTCTGCCCTTTCAGGTATTGTCTCCATGGCAACAATTTAGGCTGTAAACATTAAACACTTAATCTCCAACAACACGTAGTTAATACAAAATAGTGTGTACCAGAAGCGTATGTACTGAGGGGAGTGTGTGTGCGTGTGTGTGCGTGTGTGTGCGTGTGTGTGCGTGTGTGTGCGTGTGTGTGCGTGTGTGTGTGTTCGTTCAGGCTCAGGAGTTCAGCGTGGCGTGTTTGGCATCATCGGCACAGTCAGTCAAGAAGTCAGTGTTACAGAGTAAAAGTCTTTTAATTCATTCAGTACAGCAATATCAAGAAACACAAACAAACATCACAAGCTCTTCACACAACTTGGTGACGTCTTCCACGTCCTTCATCTGAAAACACACAGACGAAATAGAAATTACACGCTGCAAGGACACAGCATGGTTCTGTTTTACACACACCTGAGAGGAGATAAACCAGCTGAACTTTCTAATCTTACATTAAACATCCAACAAGCAGCTTTCGGGTCACAGTGACTACGTTTACATGGACAGCAGTAATCTAATTATTGACCTTACTCTGAGTAAGGTAATAATGTGATTAAGGTGTTTACATGAGTCGCTTTTAGAATACTCCTGTCATGTTCCCGTTTTACATGTTTTAGAACATAATTAGATTAACAGCCCGCATCATTACGTCACCGCGCCATGCCGTCCGCCGTCCCTCCAGAATTTCACGTATCAACACACAGTTCGTCTTCGTTATGGAACCGTATACAGTTTTGGGTGTTTTTATTTAATTTTTTATTTTTTTAACGAACACTTTAAGTGCAGTTAATTATTTGTCATGCTGTACATGCTAATAGACAACTGCTTGAAGCCGTGGGCTGTGTCCCAAATCGTGTAGTTACCGTCTATGTAGTAGTCGAGATACATATATTTTTCCCCACGACAGGCCTGTAGTAGGAAAGTATGCGATTTGGGACACAGCCGAGCTCTCTTGTTCGCCGTAAAACTGCCGTGTGTGATCGTGTCCTGTCGCAAAATGTGGTGAAAACTCTCTCACGACGTTCATAATGTGATGAAGGTGTTTACATGTCACTACTACACGTCCATAATGCGACTAAAACAGGAGTACTCCACCTGTCTTAATTAGATTATTGCTTACTTCGATTATGACCTTAATTAGATTAAGGTAAAAAATTGCTGTTTACATGGTAGTTTCTTAATTAGAGTATGGTCTTAATCGGATCAAGAGTGGATTATTGTTGTCCATGTAAACGCAGCTAGTGAGAGATTAATGACAAGTTGATGTAACGCTTCTTCTGCTTTAAACTCGAACCTGAGGGTTACGACGCCATCTCGAACTAAACCAACTTCTATCTACAAAGCTACAGTGCAGAAGAGTTACTCTGACCGGGGCAGGGGCTGGTAAGGTGTGAAAGCAGCTTGAAGTATTTCAGTGTAGTACATTCTGCTCAAGAGTCACTTTGGCTCCCTCCACTCTAATCTTGGCCAGCTGCTGGATCTGCTGGAGCATTCAGCGCAGCTAAGCGTGCTTGAGTTAGTTGTCTTACTGTTTGTGCTGCGCTGCACGTTAAACACAGTCAGTCAAACAGGTGCGTAATGAACGCGCACAGAGAGACAGAATAAGAGTGAATAAGTTCAGACGTTACCCGAACAAAACAGTGGCGTTATTGAGGAGTTGCTTGATCGGGTCCTGTGCAGGTGGTTCTTGCGGAGGCGGTCCTTGCACACAGGATCTGGATCTGGATCTGGATCGACGCCCGGACGTTGTCCAGTTAATTTTTTTTTCCACAAAACTATAAGTGAACACAAAAGTTTATCTATGAATATATATGCACTAAAATAACAATAATGAATGCAAACTTGTCCCAATTTGTGAAGGTCAAACATGAGCACGCACCACACAGCGCTGACTGCCTCGTCAAAATTTTTTTAATTTTTTTTTTTTTTTTTAATAAAGAAGAGTTAAGCTCGTCTTGGGAATACATTAAGAAGATTGAATACAAATTTTGTGTGTGTTAAGACAAATAAAAAAACGTTATGTGGAACCATCATGCTAAGCATGGTGGGGGGCAAAAAAAACGAGGCGTTTACGACCAAAAGGGTTTTTTTATGTAATTCATAGAATTTCCATACTCAAAGCACTTTTAATACTTTTTTCATGTACAAAACTTGTTGAACAATTCGATTATTATAATTTAGATAAGGCTAATTATCTGACTAAAACCGGCTGGCATTTGCTCGTTACTTATTACAAACGATTTAACTAGCATTAGTTTACAAACAAGAACACAATTCTAAACAGAACTATAAAAATAAATATCAAATTTTGCTTAAACATCCTTACTGTGACTGTATACTCCTGAGGAAAGCGCAGTTTGAAAAAACCTCCCTTGTGCTGTATCAACCCGCGCACATGTTTTTTTTAAAATGTAAATTATATTATTTCATATTATATGGACTGATATTTAAAAAACAAAAGGCAAATAAAAGTACAATAAAACTTTTCAACATAAGACACGGTACTATTTTCAGTGGAAGAATACCAGTTCAGTTTGGGTAGTGAGATGAACATCGGCGCTACATTTTCCTCTTTGACAATTAGAAGATGGCATGAGTTTCAATTCAAAATGGCATCTGTCCTCCAGACGGCGCTCAAACACAGACAAATACAGTAACCTACAGACGTTTAAAAGCTGATAGTTTCCTAAAACTCCCTTGAGGGGAGGAAAGACTGGTAATTACACCGGTTTTTACTTATTACGAATGTTATACGACTTAAAATTAGCAATTTTTCCTGGTTTAAAAGGCTGTATTCTACTGCAGAAAATCTAAATGGAGCAACGGAATTTTAAAATGATTGTCAACTTAACAACTTGTGTTCATAATTATGGTAAATAACACTTAAATTCCTTTTAAATAATGTGAAATAAAAGTGTGTGTGTGTATTGAGCTATCCTGTTTGACATTAATCTTGGTTTGCTATTTCCTTAGAAAGCTATCAGCCTTTTTCCTAATATGGATCATTTTTGTGTTAGTCTACTCTTAATTAGGACTCTTTATTGTTTAAGATATTTTAAAATAAATATTTTATGCTGTATATTTATCAATTAACCAACAGTATTTCTCATTGCTATTATTTTAATTCAGTTAACAGTGACCATGAGCAGAGAGATTACATTTAACTGTTTATGACCACCTGATTTAAAGCTTAAACAAGAAAAGATTGGTATCTGGACCGTTTTCGTCTGTAAAAATCCTGATCGGAGCGTCCCTAATGAACACCATTAACCTAAAGCACTCTGCATCTGACGGGTAAATGAACTCACCCAATCACATCCTATAAGCACCATGACAGTGGAAATGTCTAATAGTGTAGCTTTAAATATATTTAACAGGAGCAGACTTCAAACACTGAAAATTGAGGTGTATTGTATTTGTTTACAAGGTGAACAGGTTAACAGTTGTTTTGTGCATACAGTCTGTAAAATGAACTGAAAATATTAGATTTAGTTTATCAGAAGGTAAATTAATGTGTCATGGCTCACACTATGTTCCTAAATTCTGTCATAATTGACCAGCTCAAGTTTTCTCATGCCTACTTATATTGTGGCTCATTAATGTTACCATCTCAAAAAAAAAAGAAAAAAGAAAAGAAAAAATGTTTAAAAAAAAACAAACAAAAAAAAACCTAAACTTCAACTGTGCTCCTAAATTTTTGTAATTAGGAGCACAAGTGCTCCTAAAAGAAATTGTCTTGCGTCTCTCCTCCTGTAAACACTGTTAAAGATTTGTACGTTAGCAGGAATGTAGCACAACATGGAGGTGAAAGCAGCGGTCTGTTCATTTAAATGTGAAAGTGCAATAAAAATATGTTGTCCCTAAAATCAATGAATAATCGTGATCAATAATCGAGATCTTAATATTGATCAAAATAATAGTGATTATCATTTTGGCCATAATCGTGCAGCCTACCTGCATTTAGATACAAATCTTAAAAATTCATGTGACATGGACGTTAAAGTCATTTGCTTATGTCATGTTTCATGTTTTAAAATAATCCTGAAATTCTCGTCGGCGTTGGCTTACTGAGCGATGAAGAGTCGGTTCAACTGATTCAGTTAATTCATTCAAACCATCGAAGTAGGATAAGCTGCTTTGGTAATGATTCTTTAAATGAACCGATACAGAATCCTCTTCTTGAATCGTTTGAGTCGTTCTCACTCGGTCAGGGTTGCACGTGTGGGTTGCTTTTCCTGCACGTGTAATCAGCACGTGTTCACAGACCATAAATCCCGACCCCATGGTAGACACTCGACAGAAATTTCATACTAAAGTAAGTATTTTATATTTTCTGGGTCTAAACAGAGCAGAAGTATTGCTAATGTGTTGTACAGATTCTATTGGACTGGTGAACTGTGTGGATTTGAATATTTAACCCAGTTTAATATGGCCTGCTTTGTTCAGTCAGAGACAAGTAAATCTGTTCTAATGCTCATTTATTTTCCATAGATAAAACAAATGTTTGCTTGCACATGAATACGTACTTTATGCCTTCAGAATGGTGGAGATTTGTCTCTTAACTATTTTAAATTTGGTTCTCTTCAACAGTTGTGTATGAGTTGTGCAGGCTTGTGTCACCTGACTTAAAGAAGGCATTGTTTGAAGGGCTTGATCAACACCTCCCACGGCTCCTGCAGTTGTACAACACCGAGAGGCAGTGAAATACCTGAAATCCAACATGTGATGACCCGCATTGATCAAGAGGTAAGTCTAATGAACTTTAGTTTGTTCTGCTCCAGAAATGAGCCGATATCCAGCAGAACAGCACTGATAGTTGTGTAATAGACGTGCACAGTAGAGCTGTCGTGATTAATAAATAAACATATTAATGTTATATAAATGTGATTACTTGATGAACGTAGACAAAACACTATAAATGTGAAATGTTTTGTTGAAGTTCAGATGAATCTCTGATGTACAGAATCTTCAACAGAGTTCTGCAGAAAGATTTTGAATGATGAACAAATTTGCAGTTGAACAGTCTGTCTAAAAGAAAAAATCTAAACACACAATATAAAATTCCTGCAGTGTGAATAAAGCCTTTGTGTTGCTTTTAGCAAACATGTCTAGTACTCTCGGTTCAATGTACACAATTTACCCCATTTAAATGCATTTTGGAAATTGTTCCACATGGCCTTAAACTGTGAATATTCACTGTATGCCAAATAAGTATACAATTATAAAATTGTATTTTATACCCCCCCCCCCCCCCCCCCCCCCCCCCCGCTTTCTCCCCCCACAACGGTTGCATGACTTTGCTACACCATTTCCACTGTGTGTGTTACAAAGCATTTGAGGTAAAGTACTGCTGCTGTGAAGCCCTATTGGACCTGCTCCGTTTTTTAAATTATTAATAATATTATTAAATTTGCTCTCTATCTCTCCGACTCTCCCTCTCTCTCTCTGACACTCTCTCTGTCTCTCTCTCTCACTTCCCAGAGTAAAGAGTGTGAGACATCACAGCGAGAATGCAATTCCAAATCTGTAACGTGTAATTTTACGCTATCAGAAGGAGGGACACGTTCAATCTCAGTCTTTAATTAGATCTCTGGCAACGAAGGGGTGTGTGTGTGTGTGTAAAACAATAACATGCATGATGTATATTATGATCAGATCGTATACGTGATTATAAGCAGATTATACCTCTAATCTTATAAGGGATTAAAAATGGAAACCGAGCTTCGGCACATCAGTAATAATAATAATAAGTGGTATGATGTGATCAGTGGATCGATGAGGCTCTCTCTGAGTCACTCAGCGTTTCGTCTTCTCTCCACACCGTCATGTGTCTTTCCTTTTCTCCCGTCCGTGGCTCCGAGACGTGCTGACGTTCAGGTCTGGCATGATGTTCCATGATGGACACCTCCAGGGGAGTCAGGCTGATCGAGTACAAAGTGTTTGTGTGCTAAAGGAAAGAGATCTGGTGGAAAGTCAGAGTTATAGAGTTATAATGCTGAGAAAAGTCTGTAAAGAAAAAACATGTGTTTTTATAAGGTTTTCATTTTTTTGATTCACCCTCGTATATTATTGCACTTTTTCTAATATGTTATCGTTCCTATAGTAGCTGATAATCAAGGATGGGGTTGTGTGATGCGTTACCATGACCACCTGTTATTGTTATGCGTGTGTACATAATACGGGAACGCTTTAAGTGACCATTCCCGTAATAGTTTATGGTTTCTGAGGCCCTCATTGTATCTGCATTATTATAACGTGTTGCACTGCTGAGCTGTTTACCAAACAGTCAGTAAACCCTGCTGGAAGCTTTTTTTTTATTTTATTTTTATTTATTTATTTATAGTTTTTTGCCCCCTATCACTTTCTGTGCAAGGGTGGATTGAGTGTTTTTAGTCCCGTCTCGGGCTAAACCATCGCAGCTCTATTAAAATTGTCATCAAGTCTGAACATTAGAACCCAGCTTCCGTTTTTTCCAAGAACACACTATGGCCAAAAGTTTGTGGACACCTGACCATCACACATGTACAGTATATGCTTGTTGAACATCCCATATCATGTTTATGCTGCAATGAAGATTCACTGAACTGCAGGCTGGTGACTGATTTCAGCACCAAGGACAGCGCCAGCTGAGGCCTGAGTCACTATGAGAGCCTGAGAGAAACAAGTCTCTCTCTCTCTCTCCATTTCTTTCTCTTTCTGTCTGTCTGATTGTCTTTCCATCTCTCTCTTGATCGGTCTTTGTCTCACTCTCTGTGTATGTGTGTCTCACTGTCGTTTCTATCTTCGGTCTCTCACTTTCTGTCTGTCATTCTCTCTCAATTTCTATTCTCTCTCACTTTCTTTCTGTCTGACTGCCTGTCTCTATTGATCTGTGACTCTCTCTCTCTCTGGGAGTGCGTGCGTGGGGAGGACAGAGTGCGGTTAACACCCTAAAGGCTTTTGGTTTTGGTGAAAATTTTATCTCAATGATGAGTCTATTATACTCTGAAGCTACATTTATGATAAAAGTGGCCGGAAGCTTAAGTACTGCTGTGAAGGCTCAGAGGGGTATCAGGCAGGGCTGCCCCCTGTCGGGCCAACTTTACAGCATAATTATTTAACCCCTGCTATATAAGCTTAGGAAAGAATTAACAGGTCTACAAATCGACACTCTAAACTGTCAACAACCCACCAAATTATCTGCATATGCCGATGATCTCACAGTTTTAATTAGAGGTGATGTTAAGGTGGTAAAGTACACTCTGGAGTGTTATGGAAAAGCTTCATCTGCAAAAGTCAACTGGCATAAGAGCGATGTGGTGTGTTCAATCTGTTAAAAGTCCATCACTTCCTGGCATCATGGACTCTATCAAATATCAACAGATATTAAATGAAAACCTGACTGCCTCTGCCAGAAAGATTAAAATGGGCTGTGGTTGGATCTTCCAGCAGGACAACGATCCAAAACGTACCTCAAAATCAACACACAAACGGTTTACTGACCACAAAATCAACAAATGAATAAAACACCACAGAGTTGTTCTAGGAAAATATATTTACTGATGGGGTGGCATGTTCTTCAGCTCAATGTGGAGTTAACAGCACATCCCAAAGTGTTTTATTCCACTTGCACCACAGCAACTTGGCAGCACTAACAATTTGTTAAAAAAAAAAAAAATATATATATATATATATATATATATATATATATATATATATATATATATATATATATATATATATATATATATATATATATATCAGCCATAACATTAAAACCATCTGACTAATGTGCAGGTCCTCCTTGTGCCGCTAAAACAGCTCTTACTCGTCGAGGCATGGACGCCACAAGACCTCTGAACGTGTGCTGTGGTTTCTGGCACCAAGACCATAGTTCCTTTAAGTCCTGTAAGATGCAAGGTGGGCCTCTGTGGATCAGACTTGTTTGTCCAAAACATCCCACAGATGCTCAATTGCTCAAAGAATTTGGTGGCAGTCAACACCTTGAACTCTGTCATGTTCCTCAAACCATTCCTGAACCATTTTTTGTAGTGTGTCAGGGAACATTATTCGGCTGAAGGAGACCACTGCCATTAGGGAATTTTGTTGCCATGAAGAGGTGTACATGGTCTGCAACAGTGTTGGGTAGGTGGTACGTGTCAAAGTATATTAACATCCACACAAAAGCCAGGACCCGAGGTTTCCCAGCAGAACATTGCCCAGAACATCACACTGCCTCTGCTAGCTTTTGCTCCCCAGTCGCATCAGTGAGCCTTGGGGGCCCTTGACCCTGTCACCAGTTCACCAGTTGTCCTTCCATGGGCCACTTTTGGTAGGTACAAGACCTGCCGTTTTGGCAATGCTCAGACCCAGTTATCTAGACGTCACAGTTTGGCCCTTATCGAAGTTGCTCAGATCCTTACCCTTGCCCATTTTTCCCCAACCGTTCGCTTGGTGCCTGATATACCCCACCCCTTCACTGGTGCTGTTGTAATGAGATAATCAGTGTTGTTCACTTCACCTGTCAGTGGTTTTACTGTTGTAGCTGATCGGTGTATAGTTGCATTTAATGTTGTAGAATGAAAACACATTCCTGTTCTCACTTGTGTTAGCATGTTGTAAGAGCTGTTCTTCCCTCACCTATTGTGTGGTGTGTTTATTTATTTTTATTTATTTATTTTATTTAAAAAAAACAAAACTTTTTTTATATATAAAACAAAGCAAAATGCTGCTTGTCATGTTACCGATAGGGCCACAAAAATGTCCTCTGTGCTGATGTCTTGGCTGTATCTGAAAACTTATAGCTTTACTTATAGCCCTGACTTTTACAGTGTTGACACTGGAGATTCCTTTCAGAAATGCTCCATTAATGTCTCCTAACATAAACCCACTAGGACTAAGATGATTTATTCATTGTAGCACCAAACAAAGGTTTCAGTCACTTTTCTGTCTGTAAATTGTCCATCACTGTGTATGGGGCCATAGTCTTGTGTCCTTTATTCATCTCCGTAAACAGTCATCATATTAACCTGTTGACTGGTGTTTATCAGACAGGAGCCTGTGGTTTCCTACTCTGAACGCTGTTCGAGCCATGTCGACTTCAGGAGGTCCCACTCCACCCTTCACCACCCTGTCAGTCACCCACCCAGCCAATCACATCACTCCTGTAGAGCTGCACCGAAAAGAGAAACACAACGCCATGAACTAGGCCTACTGGAGGTATGTTTTTTCATCAAATAAAGGACATAACTACAGGGTTTTCCAAAAGTCTCCATACCATAAGGACTATGTCTGCCAGTACCAGGTCAGTTGTGCCTTCGTCAGTGGACGTGCACTTCTCGGTTGGTCTGCAACACTTGCAGTCTTTTTGAATTTGTTAATAAGTTTGGAAACTGTGTTGTATGTTTGCTGTGTTTGCCATGTTTCCTGTTAGTCCATCGCAACCTTGCCACAGCTTCCTGATCCAGGCATGAGAATGATTTCAATACGTTCTTCTCTTGTCAAAAGCGTTCTTAAAGGCTATCTGGGGGTGGGAAATGAAAGTATGAAAAAAAAAATTTTTTGTAAGACATTTAGGTAAAAAAAAAAAGTGTTAATTTCCCCCATGTATAATTCTGCTTTGTTGCATTGGACCTCTTTGTTTTGTTATATAAGGTGTTGGCTTTATACTCCGTTATAGGCAACTTTGCATAATAACATCATTAGTGCTTTTTTTCCCTACAGTGAAATGATCGAATGCTTTAATCAGATTGCTGAAGACTCAGAGTGCCGTGTGGTCTTGGGTGCAGGGAAAATCTTCACTGCAGGTACAGCAGTATGTCATTTTTTTTCAGAATTGGCAATATGCTTTAATTTTTATTTGGGTTTGCAGTGCTTTTACTCTCATAGCTGTTCAGTTTTATAATAAGCAATGGCTCCATCTGCTAAAACCACAACACTAAGTGAAGTTCATTTAACAAGAATCCTTATTCTTTCCTAGTGCAGAATGTATTACACTTCGAGTTTAGTAGTTAATAGTCTTTCTAATTAGGGATGTGCCAGGTATTCGAATACACATTTAACCTTTTGAGGTGCCATTAGTTAAGTCAAGTGGGTTTTTATTGTCATTCCTCTATATAGCTTGTATACACTAGAACAAAGTGACATTCCTTCCAGACCATGCTGCAACACACTTTATGTAGTCTTGCGTACTGTTCTGTGTGAGACGAGTGCAACACAATAAAAACACAAAACAGCAAATACACAGGACAGTAGATACACAGGACATGGACTGTAACTATAAGCTACTGTGTAATGTAGCAGCACATGTATTGCAGCAATACTGGCAGCAGAAATAGTTCCCTAGTATAAAGTGACTGATGCAGCTATGTAGTCTTACTGGGTTAGTGCGGTGTGCAGTGGTATGAGTCCTACTGGGTGAGGTGTATGACTAGCCCAGGTGAGCACTGTAATCTGACTGTCTCAGGGAAGAATCTGTTGCAGAGTCTGCTGGTGGTGGCACAGACGCTCCTGTACCTTCTGCCAGATGGCAGGAGGGTGAATAGTCTGTGAAAGGGATCGTCCACAATACTGGTGGCTTTGCGGATGCACCGGTAGTTGAAGGAGGTGTGTGGTGGGTAGAGAGCCCCGATGATCTTGAATGAATGAATGAATGCCTTTTATTGTCACTATACACATGTACAATGAAATTAAGAGCCAACGAAAAAGAGCACTGAGGAGAGCCGTGAGCCGCAGCAACTGTGTGCGCCGCCATCTTGGAAGAGTTGAGTCCTGTCAACACAATCTTTCCAGCTGTCCTCACAATTCGCTGTAGGGTCTTGCGGTTGGAGGCGGTGCAGTTTCCGTACTACACCGTGAGACAGCTGGTCAGGACGCTCTCACTTGTCCCACTGTCGAAGGAGCATATTATTCGAATATTCAGGTGTCTGGGTATTGATTGTACCCTTTATTGGCATGAAGTCAATGAGAAAATCTGGTCAGGTCTAGCAGAACAGTTACCCCAGACATTGTGTAAGTTATAGGTGTTCATGTGCACTAGGGCTGCACGATTATGGCCAAAATGATAATCCCGATATTTTGATCAATATTGAGATCCCGATTATTTATCACGATTATTAATTGATTTTAGTGACAACATATTTTTTAATGCACTTTCACATTCAGGTTTTATCATGCCACAATACAACACAAGTAGGCATGAGAACTTGAGCTGGTCAATTATGACAGAATTTAGGAACATCGTGTGAGCGATGACACATTAATTTATCTTCTGATAAACTAAATCTAATATTTTCAGTTCATTTTACAGACTGTATGCACAAAACAACTGTTAACCTGTTCACCTTGTAAACAAATACAATACACCTCAATTTTCAGTGTTTGAAGTCTACTCCTGTTAAATATATTTAAAGCTGCACTATTAGACATTTCCACTCTCATGGTTCTGGGCTGGAGTCAGTTCTCGAACCACTCTGTGTGTATTGTGTAGATATCTGAATAATCTCATATAGGATGTGATTGGGTGAGTTCATTTACCCGTCAGATGCAAAGCGCTTTAGTTTAATGGTGTTCATTAGGGACGCTCCAATCAGGATTTTTACAGATGATACTGATCCAGATACCAATCTTTTTTTATTTAAACTTTAATCAGGAATTCTGTCATAAACAGTTAAATGTTATCTCTCTGCTCATGTTCACTGTTAACTGAATAAAATAATAGCAATGAGAAATACTGTTGATTAATTGATAAATATACAGCTTAAAATATTTATTTTAAAATATCTTAAACAATAAAGAGTCCTAATTAAGAGTAGACTGACACAAAAATGATCCATATTAGGAAAAAGGCTAGTAGCTTTCTAAGGAAATAGTGATCTAAGGTCAAATTGATATTAAATGCAACCCATAGTAATTAAACATTATTTCATTTTTCATTTTATTTATATTTTATGAAGTTATTATAATATCAGTTTATATATATATATATATATATATATATATATATATATATATATATATATATATATATATATATAAAATGATTTATTTATAACTAAGCACATTTTCTGTCTTTATATTTTAGTAGTTTTATTTTTGTTTCAGTTTTAGATCGGTTCCCCAGTACAGTGTCCATGTATGCTGATAATATTGTGTTTTGGGGGATAAATCAAAACATGGAAACTGGAGTTGACTTTTCTAGTGATATCTGGCAACCGTGAGTTTAAATGGAGTGAATTAGCATTAGTGAAGGAGAGCTGCAGTGCACTGTATGTTTACAGACGGAACAGTTGCTACTCTTGATTGTGATTGGTGAGGAATTATTTAATAAAGAAGTCTGAATTAAACCCACCTTGTAACATTATTATTAATTTACTCCGCCTGAAGCCGCTGTGTCTACACGAGCAGGTGAAAGTTCAGGTCATTTTGCGGGATCAATAAAAGATGGCGGTTGTGAGATCGGAGAGTTGAGAGAAGCAGATGATGTAGAGTTACTCACTTCATCATAATGGCTTCTTTGCAGTATTTCCACACTTGTACAGTGGACTGAGGAGATGAAAAGCAGTGTGAAAGGAACTGTTGCGCGGTGTAGATGTATTTTGGACTTCCTGTAGTTTTTATTCCGATTGTATTATACAACTTCGAACAGGTCACTTGCATATCACTTAAATATTTATTCACAGTCGCACAAAGTACTTTTCAGTCACAAATGCGAGTGAAATGGTTGCACCGTAGAGTCCCGAGTTTATCTGCAAAGTTTGTTTCCCACTCAGCGTGATTAGGTTTAATGTCGAAGCTAGCAAATCAAGGGCTGAAATGCTAATTCCGTTTCGGGGTTTTGGCACTACAAAATGACGTCATCCCTGCGCCACTCTATGGTGATTGGCTGTAGTGTAGGAGAGCCGCTTGATTTGATCTGCAGTGGAGTTTTCTGTGAGCGGAGGACGGAATTTAAATGTCAATATCGCAGTCGATCATGTTCATTTAATCGTGGACAGTCAAAATCGTAATCGCGATCGATATTCGATTAATTGTGCAGCCCTAATCTGCACTAAAGAAGTTTTGGGAGCAAGCAGTTCACATTTTCAACTATGAAGTCTGCAGGACAGACAAGTGCTACAGTGCATTTACAATAGCTCTCAGTATAGCTCCATTCAAATATTCAGCAACAATGGACACATCAGCCACCTTGGGTTTGCAGATTGAGCTCATTTTAAACCAGACACTAGAGAGGGACATTAGCTGAGAGACATGAGGTCATTTCCAGTAAGGGAACACAGTGAGTATCGATACTCCCTGGTTTTTGTGGTGCATTGTGGGGATTTTTTAGGGAGTGAACGTTCCAGTGCACTGGAAGGATTTTGCAATTGAGACAACACTTAAAATGGCTGACTCCCTGGTCTCTTGAACCCATACCCTAAACTCAACAGGAAGTCAGCATTTTGATGTTTCTCTTAATTTTTTCCTCCGTTTTTTTTTTTGCCATTTCCAGGCCTCGTACTATAACGTACTCCTCCTGGAGCTTTCATCAGATCGTCATCACATTCAGTCAGTCTCATCTACAGGCATTGACGATGCTAAATTCCGAAGCTTTTGAATTTTTGCTGCTCGCCGTGGGCGTGGCGCTCTCACAAATTTAGAAGTTTCACCATGAAAAAGGAAGTTGTTATAACTCAAACATAGAATGTCCAATCCTGGGATGTCACGATACCAAAAATCTAGTAGTCGGTACCAGCAAAAATACACGATACTCGATACCACTCTGTGTATAAATAAATAATACTTTTAACTCCTTTATTTAAACACTTGAGCATTATATAAAACAATAGTCACATAATATAAAAAGCAATTACAAAATAGATATATAATAAATATGTAGGCATAAAATGTTTTTTCTTTGAGCTGTTCTGAAATGAGGTCTGGTTTCGGTGTATAGTTTGGGGATCTCTGTATACATGAAGTAATTTTTGCCTGGTATCTGGGGTTGAACTGCTGAAGCAGAGGGAGGGGGAGAGGGAGAGGGAGAGGGAGGGAGGAGCAATCACATTTTAGCCCAGAACCTTTTAGCTTGCCCTTGCCAGGAGGTTCAGACATGGCTTTCAACAAGATAAAGAGCCAAGCATACTTCCAAATGAACACCAAAATGCTTCAAGAAACTCAAAATCAGTGTTTTACAATGAGCTTAAAATGTCCTCCATGGTGGCATGGACCAGGACCCCTCGGTCTGCAGCATTACAGGAAAATTTCAGGTTAGACATTACGGGAAGAGTCTCGGTGCTGTTATTGTCTCTGGGGCAGACATCCGTTAACATTGTGACCCCTTCCCTGGAGAGAACAGCATTACAATTCTGAAAACAGTTTTTGTAAATAATAATTCACTACTTAAAGCATGTACCCGAGCTCCTGCTACGCAGTAACTAAAACTGTCTGCAACTCACGTGTTACTTCATTCTTTAGTTCCTTCTCTTAAGTGTAGAGCCTCTGTCAGATTGTGTGATTGATAAAGAAAAGCACATAAATGACAAAATACCGGTTTGAGTGCCTAGTGGTCTAATGAGGAAATGCTCTTTGGAAGCTCAATATATGCACTTATCCGTTTGCATTTGATTTGGCTGTTAGTGCTGAGGATGTCCTTAAGGTGATGTGCTGCTTTTGGCAGATTTAGTAATTCTCTTTAGTCACATGAGCACTAATGGTTTTTCTAAATTTTGATGTAGTTTATTTTGGATACAGGCAGAGGAAGCTCAGCGAAAGCTTAAGAGACAGAATGGAGAGGACCCAGGTAAGCTATTTCTTCAGTGATTGTAGTCATATCTGAAAATGATTGGTCAGTTGAATGCAGATTGCTAAAGTGTGAGTGTCTGTGTGTGTCGTAGCCCTGCCTCCATTCTGCCCACTGTTTGCCAGCTTGGGAAACATTCTGCAGTGTGACGTGCTGCTTGGCATGCTGGGAGCTGTGCTGCAGTGGGCTATGGAGCCCACTGGAGGACACTGGTCTGAGTCCATGCTGCAGAGGGTAAATGTTTCTATGTTTGTTAAAATGACATGGTGTACTAAATTCAGCAAAATGAAGCCCCCGGCAACACTCCAAGCATCCTGGCTCTGTTAGAGGCCTTGCAGCGCGCGCCTCACTTGGAAGTGCACAAAGACATGATTCGCTGGATCCTTAAAGTAAAATTACATCTTGATTATGTTTGCAATTTGCCTTACTCTCTCTATGCGTGCACCTAATATGTCCACCAGGTGGCAGCCTAGCATGTTTTACAATTCGCTCACTGAAGGTAGGCGCAACATACAAAAGATGAGCGTTTTTACCATGACGTTTAAAGCAGTGCTGCATCATCAAGACCTGTTTGAAATCCAAGCAGTGCAACACCGCGCAAGGTGGTGTGGCCGGTAGGCAAAGCAGCACCTCTCACCACGGTGAAGCACAAATGCTTCACTGTCACAAAGCGGTTTTGCTGCTGATCATCTGAAGGTGGCCCTAGGGGTGTTTTGATGTGGCTTATTGTGCGTGTTACTTAAAAGCTGTATGTCAACATGAATATTTAAATGACATGTAAGGATTGCTTACTACACAAACTGAACTTCCATGCACTGTGATGTGTGCATTTTATTTTCCATATAGTGAAAACTGTCAAGACACCTGCACCAGGCAGAACATGTACATATGAAGGCCATGGTGTAGGCCATGGCCTTTACAATACATCAATAATGATGTATTGTAGTATGTACTTTGAAGAGAAACAGGCAAATTAAATGTTAGTAAAATTGTAATGCATCTTCAGTATTTAATGGTATGGTGTGTGTATACTTTTTAGTGCACAAATGTGTTCTATTGAACATCTGCTTAGTTTTGCAAGACTTTGATTGTGTGTGCATGTAGTTCTAACTGCACTGCTGTATCGTTTTCTTGTAAAAGTATTTTCCTAAATTATGTATCTTTTTCTACACAGATGGTGGTTAGCATTAAAACGATGCGCGAGTGCACAGCTGCTGCACCTCCCTGTGAAGGAACTGGGCACTGTCACAAGGAGGTCAGAGTTTGAGCAACTTTCTATTCCACGGACATGTTAACCATTACCCTTTAAAGTGTTGAAGAGATTAAATCTACGTGTGTGTGTGTGTGTGTGTGTGTGTGTGTGTGTGTGTGTGTGTGTGTTGCAGACTGTGTGGGACAAGGACAAAGCAGAGAGAAAAAGGAAAGCTGAACTGTGCTGGAAAAAGACCATGGCTCAAACATTAGAGAGCCAGAGTCATTTTTTCAATAAGTACATAGATCTGCTCACGCAGGATTCAGAGGATCTGGACGCCTCAGCCTCTACATCAGCAGAGCATAGGTACCTAAGCATGCTCGTAGTGACACAGTGTTCTTAATAAGTCAACTTGTATTGTATTCTCAATATCCAGTCAGTACATTTATGTCAGTAAATGCATGCATCAACAGTTCCTTGACTTTGCTGAGCAGTTGTCTGTTCTTTGTCCTAAAAGTTCTTGCATATAATGGTGGTCTTCACGTAACATAAGTAAATTCCCATCCTTAAACTCTTTATCTTGCATATTCATTTAGAGCATTTTCTGTTGGGGTAAATGAGTAGAGAGGATCCTAGGCCATTTCCTGGTGATTAAAAAAAGATGAACCCATTTATTCAACATTGATTATTTTAACAAATTCAGAGTAACCTTAACATAAAATTAAGGTTATAGTGTACTTGTAACCATCCGTCTCTGCTTGGTACAGCCCCAGTTCATGTGATGGTGCTCTGGTGTGTGTGGGACCTCGTCGTTGGAGTGCCAGAGGAGGAGAGAGGAGGCAGATGGAGATGTGTATCCTGTGTCACGAAGCGCAGGAGATCCTACCTGATGGCACCGCCATGGTGCTCGCTGCCTTTGTCCAACGCTCTACGGTCATGTCATGTCCAAGAACCGCAAAAGACCCCCTCACAATCCAGGTAAGGTTATGGTTACCTGGATTGTGAGCAAGTCAAGTAATTGGATAGGTTTGAGTAGCCAGTGTGCTTATTTCTGGAGGATACATGTGTGTTACAGAGAGCTATGATCCCCTCTTCATGCACCCTGACCTGTCCTTTGGTACCCATACCGGCAGCTGTGGCCACATCATGCACTCTCACTGCTGGCAGAGGTGAGGAGTTGGGCAAAATGTTACTTCTAGACAGCCTTCTACTTAATCCCAAATAAAAAGTTTTGCTGCTTTCAAATGTTTGTGGATATAGGCAATAGATCAGCAGCTAACAGTAAATAGTTTGTCTAGAAAATAATATGACCTCTATATGAGAAATCACAGTATATTAGCTAATATTAATCAATCAGTCTGGATGTTTTGTGACTGAAAAGTCAAAAATGTAATCTGTGATGTACAGGAAAGTCTTCATGGATGTGTGGTGATCGATAAGATGTAGATAGAAATTGGATGTGTTTGGCTTAAATATGCGATCTGCAGATATTTATTTATTTTTTGACCCAATACAGTGAGCTGATCATCGACACAAAGCATGAAACAAAGCTTGCTATGTGCACTTGACTGTTTTTTAATTATTTTACCCCCCAATGCATGCAACCCACACCACACACACAGTTCTGCCAGTATCACATCCACCTATTTATACATCAAGTGTTTAATTTCTGTTCATTTAGAATCTAAAACCATGCCACGGATAAAATCACTGGATTACATTCTGGTGTTTGATGTGAATATTGACTGAAGCTCTTCATCTGATCCTGCTTGATGTTGTACATTGTGGTGTTGCCATATGATTGGCTGATTGGATAATTGTATGAATGAGCACATGTACAAGTGATCAGTGAGCACATCCATCTACCATAGAGGTATTTTGGGGCAATACTTGACAATGTACCTGGCTTTGTTAGATTTGTGGCCAAGTTGAAGAAGCTTTTGACATCCCAATGGAAAATAATAAATAAAACAATCCAGGACAAATTCACTTTGTCTTTTTGTTTTGTTTTTTTCCCCTTCATTTTAATCTCTTTCTACAGAACCGGTCCAAACTTCATACGTCAATGTAGTAAGCAAGATAAACTGTCTACAGATAAAGAATCTAAGCATGCATCTGTTTTCACCCTTATAGAAAAAGTTTTGCAGTTCCTATCCAAAAGACACCAAGAGCCCAGATGTCCTTAGAAACTAAATGTACCCTCCAACTCGTGGCCTTTTCAGTAACTCGATTCCCAGACGTCGCCACACTGATCACAGTGCATCCTTCAAATCCACCGTGCAGCGGAAATGGACCAGTCGATTTAAACGGATTGTTGAAAATGTACGTTGTTCAAGGCATTTGTGAATTTGAAATTTCGCTACAAACAGAGTCTGAACAGTCGCCAGAATCTGAGGCAAAAACACACGAAGGAACGAGATCACGTCGTCATTGCCTCGTCTCTGGTGTTCTACATTTTGACAAAAGTAACACCAGAGATGCTGCGTTAAAATGGTCAAGAAAATTACACCAGAGTAAAAAAAAATCCCATTGGGTTAGATTATAAACATCGACTGAAACTCTCGATAGGACGTGACATTGTTGGAGAGTTGCATACGAGCGGACATTCAACAATATTTAGTAGACGCATTGTGGATGTTTTCGTCTGTAATATACTGGACTGTCCTACCAAGAGTTCGTCCACATACACATTCAACTGAAGCTCATACAGTCGGCATACTGAACTCTCCTTTTTGCCATAGTGCGGCCGCTTAGCAGGATAAGGCCTCAGAAGTCGAGCACCAGCAGCTTGTGGCTAAAAAGCTGCAGCAGAATTGAGCTCGGCTAGGAGGTGACTGGTGACGGAAAAAGCCGGGGAACCCCGGAAAGGAAAACAGGGCTGTGTTCCAAATCTTTTATCGCCTCCTCTTCAAACTCCAAAAACCTCTGGGCCCTACAGCTAAATCCAGAGCTGAGGAAAACAACCGTTCAACTAAGAAGGCCTTCTCAAACACAATGTTTGAGCGAAGGGAGGAAATGATCAAACACAGATCAATTGGAACACAGCCCATACAGCAAAACCGTAAAAAGGTGCCATAGAGTGTAAATGATTCAAAAAGACACAAATCTGAGCCCAAACACTTCATATGACCATTGATATGACTGCTAACGCAATCTATTGTACTGTAGCTGCACTGCTACGAGTGTACATAAAGATACACCCATACAACCAGTTGAACATGAATAACACGCAAAGCACATTTCACAAGCATGATATCTTTCAAAAATGTCCAAAAGCACAAATTCCCTAATAAAGGAAAAAGACGTTTGTGCTAACATGTAAGACTTGAGTTTCTACATCTTCCAAACAAGTACACTTGAGCGTCTTCGTTACTGTAAGCTCGGCTCTGCAAATCTGCTACCACTGTTGTACCAGTAAACACACACACACAGACAGAGCAAAGATTGGTCAACAAGGTTTCTTCAACACAACCACCTTTTGATACACGTACGCTCACTACATATTGACAGTCCCTTTTTAAAAGTGAATTAAACCATGAGCAGCTATCTTCTCAAAAGTCCGGTCAATTTCAGAGCACAAAAAAACTGCCTATATACACAACAATTCAGTCCCACGTCTCTGAAAGAAATGCAGAGCACAAATGTACAAATCACTGCGATTTCTATTTTTCTTACATGTGAAAAGGATGCTTGTAAAAAGATGATAAATCTTCACTGGGAATCACTTTAAGGTCATCAACAATTAATTTATAAATCAGGGGAGCCTGGCTCTGGTCCTGAATTCCTGTGATCATGCACAGTGTGATGATTTCTCATCTAACACTCCTACCTAATGACCCGAGGACTTAAATCGGGTGTGATTCAGGAAAATTCCCAAACTGTACTGGACTGTAGTCTTACAGGACCACAGTAAGGCTTCCCCGCTCTAAAGCGTTTCCTACAGAAATATTTATTTGAACATGATGTGGATAATCTAATCACAGACTCTGGATTAATGGTGCACACAGCGATGCTTTCACACAAAAATGTGATGGACACTAAAAAGCTGGAGCAGCACTAATGCATGAATAGTTTGTCTCAGAGTTCGTACTTTCAATTAGAAACACATTAAACCTCTGCACAGTTTCCAACTTCATATGAATGCCTCTTTGTTATGGCAACCTGAAGTGTCACTGAGGAAGCAGCACCCTTCGAGCTAACTTTATTACATTAATTTCTTCTAATCTCTATACTTTAAAATTATTTACCTTACATTATACAAATATAACTGACACTACTTTAGACTACCCTCAGAGAATGCACAGTGCTCGCTCCATCATGGCCACCGAGCCTCATACACACCAAGACCTCCGCCAGAAACCCACCATTATGGTCCAGTACCCATCGATCCCTGAGGAGAAGTCCGAGCTGAACCTCAGGAAGAAGAGAGGGAGCCTGAAGAAAAACCAAGCCCTCATTCCTAACCCCTACGCGCTACCTGGCGAGTCTAAACCTAGTCAGATATTGGACATACAGCTTCTGAACCAGAAAAATCTAAATCTTGTACTTCCAAATCCACCATCGCATCCACCACGGCTCCCTACAATGCAGGAAAATCAGGTCAAAGAAACAAGCACTTCTACAGAGCGACTCGTGCAGCGTCCTCGAATTCCTCCATCGATAAGAAAGAGGCGGAATCTATCCCACTGCAACATCTATCCCTCCTAACTGCTAAGGATCACCTTCAGCGTGGCGTCCTCACCTGCTGAAATGTGCTCCTGTCCAATCCAGAGAACCTGACCATGATGAGCTCCCTAATAATACAGAAAACTCAGCCACCATTTTGGATCCATCTACAGACTCAAGCCCTCTGCTTACGCACAACGCACCTGCCACCCACGACTCTCCTGCTGCTCCCGAGTACAAAAACAACACACTGCGCAACTCCAGACAGAGCATTAACAGCTCAGAGGACACGTACTTGTAACTCACTCACTGTCGCCACCTGGTGGTTAGTAGGAACAGGAAGCGGAGAAATATTTACATTATTTTTACATTCAGAAGCTAATTTGAGTTAGAGCAGGGGTTTGGTTTTTGCATAACCCATGTTGGTTCTTAACCTGTGACAATTTACACATTTAATCACTCTTAAACTAATGATTTGTCTTCAGATCAAATTTACACAATTCACCCCAGAGGCAGCCAAGATGTGTTTTTTGTTTCTGGTTTTTGTTTCTTTAGTTTTTCACTTGAAAGTCAGACACCAAACATGCCCTGACTGTAATGGCGGGGGGGGGGGGGGGGTAATTCTTGTATTTCATTATTCCCTACAGGAAGAAACTCAGAGGTCAATTAAGGGTCAGTGGAGAGTCAGAGAAAATCCCAGAAAAATACTGTATCCTCAGCACCTCACACGCTGCCATCTTAGTGTCACTGCGGTGCTGAGAACGCTCCACCACCCTAATGAACCCTAATGGTCTAATCAGTTTTCCTTTCCATTAATGGATGGTGTAGAGAACGGCTAACGAATTGTGCCTAGCATCAGACGAGTTACAGTCACTAGTGTACTTCAGTAACGTAGATTTACACTCTGCCTCACCTTATGGGACCAAACAATATATATTACTGGAACTTTGACATGTGTGTCCCTAAATCTGATGGGAAGTGGAGAGTCACACTACTGTAGGACCAACTCTTAACTCTCAAATCCAGAGCAGAATGTGAGGTTCTGAGGTTTTTACATCTGAGGCTGCTCATCTGAGGATCTCCCTCTGAAAGCTCTACATCTGTGGCTCTACCTCTGAGGTTCTATGTCCGGGTCTCTGCATCTGAGGCTGTATATCCGAAGCTGTACATCTGTGGCTGTACATCTGAGGATCTCCCTCTGAGGCTGTTTTTCTAGAACTGTACATTTGTGGCTCTGCGTCTGAGGATCTATGTGTGTAGCTGTGCATGTCTGAGGTGTGGGGGCGGTCCGTCTGACGCTCTGCGTTCAAGGCTTTACATTTGAGGCCCTTCCTTTGAGTCTGCTGTCTGTGTTTCTGTTACTCTCTCATTTGGCTCATGTGAGGTCATTTTAACCATTTTATGTTTGTACATTAACAGGATTGGTTAGAACCGCACAGTGGGCGTGTGCGAATGTTCAGTTTTCATATCGCTAATGTATATGGTACATTATATCGAACAGCGCAAAACTTTTTAAAATCTATTTAGTAGATTGACATGACATTGTGGACTTTTTCCTTAACTTTACAAATGGGACAATTACTTAGAAGCTCAGCTTGAAAAACAAATTTTAAAATGCTGCCTAGGTAGTAGGCAATATTATAATAATATCTTCCCGTTATTTGAATGAATTTAGCCAATTTTAAGTCGGTATGGTGTCGTTAGGGAGCAATTAAAACTAATCACAACTGTGAATTTCATAATAAGTGATGTTTGTTTCATAATTTTGAGCCAGTCAGATCGTGGTTTTGTTTTTTTTAAATTAATTGACTATACACTGTTTTTATTTCAGCTATTTTATACCAGTGGATTTTTTTTTTTTACGTGCCTGGATTTTGTTTAATTTCATTTTGGAAGTGCCAAAAGTCTTAAATCATAGTTTAATAATCAGATATGTGAACATGGCAGTAGTGCTAGACCAAGTATTGCTACATTCAGTTCATTCCAACTTATTTTTATTCCAAGTTAGGTAATAATTTTATCTCACACACACACGTGATCTTTTTGCTGTAATCTTCCACCGATGCTGTGGAGACCGCCTCTTTCTGAACTGAAAGCAGGAGTATTGATGATTATTATTTTTTTATTGTGCGTGTTAAATTCAATTCAATTTTATTTGTATAGCGCTTTTTACAATAGACATTGTCTCAAAGCAGCTTTACAGAAATATCAACATGGTATACAGATATTAAAGGTGTGACTTTATCCCAACTGAGCAAGCCACTGAGTGGCGACGGTGGCAAGGAAAAACTCCCTAAGATGTTTTAAGAGGAAGAAACCTTGAGAGGAACCCGACTCAGAAGGGAACCCATCCTCATCTCGGTAACAACAGATAGTGTGAAAAAGTTCATTATGGATTCATATGAAGTCTGTATGGCCTTAGGAGCAGCCGTAGTCCCAGCAGTCTGGAATTAAAGAAGATTTGAGCTCCATCCAGAGGCAGAAAGGATCTGGATCTCTAGTATCTCCATAAATTCGTGTGGGGCTCGGCGAAAGGAGAGAGGGAGGGAAAACAGTTAAACAGTGTGATACGTTGAGGAATTGAGGGCACACTTGGTCTAAAAATGTACACACACTCCACAAAAACTCTGCAGTGCCTGAGGAGTGTTTACTCGCTCCAGTCTTCAGAAGGGAAACTACCTACAGATTCACTTTTGAAAGACTTTCACAGGCATCACAAACATTTGTTTATATCAATTTGGCAGTTTTTTTTTTCTTAATCCGAAGCAACCACCACTTCTTTGTGTTTGTATTTCAAAAATTTCCTTACCACATCTTACAAGAGCTGCACGACAATCACAACAATCCTATGCAATAGGCAAAGCCTTTTCATTAACATAATCAGTGAAATATCTACTCTGTCTGTATACTTTACACGCAAACAAAACAACTCAAGCTGAGAACTTTATTGCTGATTCACTTTATACCACACCGCCTTCGAATTCTCCAGAACATGCTCTAATACTTTATCGTTTCTATAGCAACAGCCTACACAGGGAATTGTATGTTATTATATTGTATTGTATTATATTGCACTTCCGTCAATCATCATTGCAACACCTGATCCCTAGGTGGCGGTAATGTACAATTCAGCACAGAAGAAGAAGAGGAGGAGGAGCTGGGGGAAAAGCAAGGAAGAAGAGTATTAATGGTGTTTACTGCTCATCTGGAGAGTCACCGCCATCTTTCTACAGGGGGTTAGAAGGTACTGCTCAATGGTTTTATTTATCTATTTGTTTGAACTTTACACTTTAATATCAGTTCAAATCTGTGTGTACGTTTGGCTTTTCCTCTAAAAACGAGTGTTTGGAGAGTTAGCATTTCTCATTTCTGCTCTCCAAACAAAAAAAAACGATTATATTTAAGTAATAATTATTATAAAAACAACGTTTATTATATTTAAATCTGTAATTAGTAGTTATTTGTTTTAAAAGAGAGATTATTTTCTGTGGGAGACTGTGTAAAATGTACATATAGGGCAGAAGGGTTTGCATGTGCCTTTACTAAATTCAATAACTTGACTTTTGATAGGTCACTTATGCACATACTTGCTCACTAAAATGGCGGGTGCTTGCGTCTTCTTGTTCAGCTTCTTCTTCGTCTGTAAGACAGTGTTGTACTTGAGCGCCATCAAGTGGTACTTTTATGTAACTTCACCGGCTCCGGGCACGTGAACAAAAGTGCGAATCTCATTGGGCGGCCGGTTTTTGCTGCTTTTCCGCCACGTGTTTTATGCCTGAGTGTGAAAACTCATTGACAGCGACAGGAGGCGTTAAACAGACCGTTTTGAACCGTCCCCGTGTGAACAGGGCTTTAGGTGTTCATTGTGTGCATTGTAGTGCGTTGTTCCTGTCGTGAAAATTAGACAACACTCACAGACTCGTCCTCTGAAGGTAAAAAGGTTTATTACAGAAAGATGGTTAATACAGGATAGAATAAAGCAGGACAGAATAATGAGAGCGTTCTGAAGTCCTTGTACTAAACCACTACTATATATATGAAACTTGGAGCATGACATCATTCTGTGTACCGATAAGAAGCAGTTTGAGGCAGTTCAAACAGGCTTTGTTTTAGGATCTTAGATGATGTTTAGATGAGCCTAGAACAGAAGAACATGTTTGTGTCTCTGTAAGCAGATAAACATTCTGATCTCAGTGACATCACATGGCCTTCTGAGTCGTTATCCTCACATGAGAATGGAACAGAACAAGAATAAAACTATTTCAAAGTAAAAATGAGTAATTTCCCTCACAGTGTAATGAACAGAATCTGCTGTTTGTCAATAACTGGAATCTGTTCTGGGAGCGTCCTAGGTTGTTTCGTCCTGATTGCCTGCACCCCAGCAGCCTCGGAGCGGAACTGCTGTCTGACAACATCTCCAAGAAGCTACACTCCAAGTGACTGTCTACCGTAAGCACATCATCTACAATAACAACGTTCATCATAAGCAATGTTCAATTAATAGTCCAACACCTGTAGTACATTCTATAGAGACTGTGTCTGTTCCCCGAGCTATACAAATACATAGACAATTTCAGAATGTTTGTTTTAGTAACCTAATTAACCTAAAATTAGATCATACTGAATGCACATCCAGCACCTTTAATCAGAAGCTAGGACTATTAAACATTAGATCTCTTGCGTCTAAGGTTCTTATTGTTAACGACATCATTACTGATCAGGAATGTAATTTAATGTGTTTAACGGAAACTTGGATTAAACCAAACGAGTACATAACATTAAATGAAGACCCTCTGAGAACAGCGGTTGTGTCCATCTTAGATTCAGTAGAGGTCAATCAGAACGTAATTGGGCCTAATCATAATGGTGGTCACACTCTTTTGTATTGTATACAAATTATATTTGTAACACTTCCACAGTCTGAAGTTGTCTCCGATCATTCTTATCTCACTCATAATACGTATGGATCATATTTCCGCCTCGCCACCGCATAAAACGTACTTTCACATCAGCTACTGCACCGAGCTTCATCAATAACCTCGCACAGACATCAGTTAGATTTGGATCACCGTCTGATCCGATAGAACTCGATCAGACGACCGAATCAACGCTCCGCTACACGCTAGATCAGAGGTGTGTTGGCTCGAATTTAGCCTATTACCCAAAAACATTTAAAATTCAACTTAGAAGCCAATACTCACATCTACCTCTGAGACCAGTTGGAGACCAGGTTGGTACCAACATTCTTAAAACGTGACAGTATTAGTTTTTCTGCACTAGCATTGGAACAGAGTTTAATGGAGGTACCGAGGTTGCAATTCTTCTGGACCTGATGTGGCAACAAATACATGCAAATGTTTTAGTTGGTCCACAAGAGTTGAAGAAGAAAAAAACGCCTACAAGTACACAGGAAAAACTACAGAAGATTAGCTTAGCTTAACAAGTTTAGCTCTGCCCCGACTCATTGAGAGGTAAAGAGAGGAAAGCTTGTTGAGAGGAAAGCTAGTATCGGAAAGCTATGCCTCGCCATTCAGCCGGTGTCCCGTCAGCTAACGTCACTAATAATTATTCAAATGTTAATGCTAATAAATCTTTTTGGCCTGCCACAACATCGGTGAATTTAAACTAATGCTTGCATTCAGAGTATAAGCAGTGTGTGTGTGTGTGTGTGCGCATTTAGGAGTGCACCTCCACTCATTTTCAGACAGTGTTTGATCATTAAAATACCCCCCCCCCCCCCGCCTCTCTCTCTCACACACACACACACACACACACACACACACACACACACACACACACACGCACACACACACACACACACTCGCTCTCTCTCTGCCAGAGGAGGATGTACTTTTGGTGTACTTTTGTACTTCATGTACTTTTGGTGGTATCGGTACCGACTACTACATTTTTGGTATTGTGACATCCCTACTTTTAACATGAACTCTCATGATTTACATTAACTCAAACATACAGTGTTAATCTGCACCAAATGTCACATGTTTTATACAAAACTTGGCCTGAGGCTATAAACATGCCAATATTCAGTTATAGTCATAAAGCCACCTGCTACCAACAGGAAATTATACATTGGACATTGTGACACACTCCTTACAACATATAAATGCAAAAAAGTGCTAAAAACTGGAACTGAGTGACCCTGGCAGAGCAGCCAGAACGTGTATCCGGGTGCGAGGGCCCTTTCATCACTGCTTGCAGCTTTAATTATAATTATAATTATTATTATTATTATTATTATTATTATTATTATTATTATTATTAATATTATTACTATTATTATTATCTCCCTAAAGTGACCAATAACAAGATCTGAATGGTAAGTTTTGAAATTTGGCACATTGATACTACAGGCCACAGGTAACTGGCCCACATGAGCCCATAGGTGGCGCTACAGGCCACGCCCAAACTTACATGATTTTCACTCTGTCCCATAAGTCCAAATTGTCTGAAAATTTGTATACATGCTTTATTTCCCATCAGGAACAAAAATTCATTGGGACCCATAAAGTCCACCATGATAGATTTTCCTGTACACTTTGTCCAAAACTACAAAAATCTTCTCTTTATGAGCTGTATGTCCGATTGACTTGAACTGGTGTACTTGTGTAGGATACATGTCTTTCTATAGGGTGATAAGCAATAAGGAATCAAATTAAAAAAATGACAAACTATTTACATGTTGGTGAATTGACGTCTGCACATATCGTGTCCATAAATCAATGGAACATTAACCTTTTGTACTCGATCTGTGGCACACACAAAGAGGGCACTACAGTATCTTTGGTAGATAAACATAATGTAACTATCTTTATCATCCCCTAGATGGCACTGTTTGTCTTGGATCCAGCCAAAGCACACTTCATTTAGATTTGTTTGAGCAGCAGGAATAAATTCAAAATGTTCAAGTAGTGTTGTATCAGCATGAAGTAATTCTCCAAACTTCTCACTCCTCATTGTTTTTGACAATGATCATTTGTGGAAAACTACAAAAATGAACTTAAAATCTGCCACTGATCCAAATGCTTTGAAATGTTACATATGTGGGATACATTTCTCCACCATGTCAATTTTGAAATGGTCTGCAATCTTGAAGAGGAATCCGACCATTGCAGCTTGCAGCTACACAATTTTTTTTTTTTTAAATCCCAGTAGCAGTATGGTATTCCTACTGTGTAGAAGTACAATATATCAAGTCCTCTCTTTCTTTTCTTGTCTCTTTAGCCAACTGGTGATGTGGAAGTCACACTTAGGGAAGTTAAGGTGGGCATCCTGACTGTGAGTGATGATACCAGACATGATGGTTTCGTCCCAGCTGATGTCCTGAATGTTGCTGTGATACTGGAAGGGGAGATGTTCCTGATGCTCTTGCTATACTGCTTGGACTACTCTATGTTCTGAACATTAAGTATCCCATAGAACTATGATATACCTTTTGAGGTACTTCAGAGAATTTTCATGAAAATTGGCGAGCTGCACAGCAATAGTTCACAATCTAAAAAATAAATTAATGCAGTGATGTAAAAATGGTGCAAGGCAACCATATTGTTCAGGTTTTTTTTCACATGGAGCTTGGGGGTTCAAGCTTGAGTACATAGAATTGGAACTTTTTCACATTTGATATGGTTACATGGCTATTTCACCCAAAAATGAAAATTTGCTGATTTACTCATCTTCAGGTCATCCATGAATACTTTGATGCAGATTTTATCTGCTGTTTGGACTGAAAGTTCAGGCACCCATTCATTTGCGTTTTATGGACCTATGTATGGGTTCCGATGAAGACAAATGCATACAAATCATGGATGACCTGGGGTAAATTATCAGTAAATTTTCATTTTTGGGTGAACTAACACTTTAAATGGCTTCTGATCATAATTACACATTGGTTTGTGTGCTTCAGCAATATTTTATTGGTCAACTTGTGTACAAGGCTTATACTGCGTGTTTGTAGACAATACGTGTGCTGAGCCTTTGAAGTGTGATAATGCTGTTTTTTTTGTTAATTTTATACTTTTATTCTCATTTTGGATACAATTTTATTTATTTACTAATATTTATTGTATAAATATTAAAAATATATTTATAGTACTAATATTGAGTACATCTAACTTAAATGCTAGTTGAGGCAACTTTGCAGTTGAATAAAGAAGTTGAGACGACTTAACTTTTCCTAACTACATTTTATAAGTTACAATTACTTTAAGTGAACTTTTGTATTGAAGTTCATAAAACTAAAAAAAAAACTAAAAAAAAAAAAAAATGGAAAAAGGCCACTTTATGTTGTAAGTTGAGTCAACAATTGTTGTTTTGTTTTTTTTTACATTTTATTTATTATTATTTTTTGGGGTGTAAACTGTCCTGTGGTATGTCATTAGTGTTTTATTTTTTTATTTTATTTTTATTGTTTGTATTACTCTGTGTCTTAAGCAGCACTGTATGTGTAAATGCACTGTAGGATCGCTATAAATCATCAACAAATTCCTTGTATATTCAAGCATACTTGGCAAGTAAATCTTATTCTGATTCTGAAAGCTGTTCATCACCCTCAGTCCTAAACTCTCATCTCATCCCCATCTTATGATCTCTAACCCAAATGTCTTTGGTGTACAGCACAAACAAATGAACTGGTCTCACCGCTCCAATAGTTTCAGAAGGGACTGTAGCTAGTTCTGACCATGTAGCTGTGACTCTACAAACCCAAAGTAGCAGTTTCATCTTTAATTTTCTCTGACACTGGGAAAACATGATATTTTCAGACTAGGATATCATTTCAAACAGCTGAAAATTTCAAACAATAATCTGAGATTATTCTAACGAAGAAGTTTAAACATGAAGGCATTGAAATGGGCAGCATCAGCATAATCTGCACCAACTCTAGTATGTTCTAGAGAAAAGATGATACTTTTCAATTTCATTTAAACGCTTACAACGCTTAACTTATCAAAACCAACCATAAAAGGATACCATACACAACCACTCAGTACTACTGCAGGCCTACCTTGTAATCTAACCTGTAGGGGTCCTTTGTCAACATGGTCTCCCACAGGCCACTGTAGGTCTTGTCCTTGAAATTGTGGCTGATTTTCAGCCCCTGCCACTCATCCTGCATTGCAGCCATGTTGCACACCGATCTGCAGGATTGAACAGAGCAAGTGAGTTTACATAACATTGTCTCATATGGTATTGCAGTGTCAAATAAGTTCTTGCGTCTCTAGAGGCTCCTTGAAATCCCTCACCAGGTCTGCCACATCACCAAAAGAGAGAAGGCTGGCCTGGTCCTCTGGCCATGTGTCAGTGTTTAGCACTCTGAAAGACTCCACAGGGGTCTGGGCACCTTCATCCTTCAGCAAACCACCAAACCTGGCTTTGAGCTCTTCCATGCCAATGTTGATGGCTGCGTCTGTGTGCTGCTGTGGATTGGTGAGGCCTGTGAAGCCTTTCAGATTCCCCTTCAGTGTTAATCCCTTTAACAGAAACACACACACAAACCAACTGACAATGAAATGTTTGGCCATTTGTCAGCCAACATTAAGGTTGCATTTGTCT
Source organism: Ictalurus punctatus (assembly GCF_001660625.3). Lineage (NCBI taxonomy): Eukaryota > Metazoa > Chordata > Actinopteri > Siluriformes > Ictaluridae > Ictalurus > Ictalurus punctatus. The sequence goes on from NW_026521087.1 coordinate 235,719, forward strand.
GGCCATTTTTTTAATGACTTCTCCACTGCATTTCCATCCTTATCCTTTAATTGGTTGTCTTGTATTGTGCAATTAATACATTAATTCTCACACGAGTCTTAATCATTAATTTCTCTTCCATCCTAACAAACTCTCATCCTAATGTAACCAAGTGAGAAATGGTCCGATTATTGTTTAAGTTAGGAAAGCTGTTATGGCCTAAGTTGTCCTGGAGGTGTCAGTAAGTAGCGATGTTGGGTACAAGCGAAGAGGCTAGGCATGCGCGCACACACACTACGCAATGTTCTGTGAGAAGTGCGGGAGAGAAGTTCGCTCTTGGGTTTGTTGGTAGATCTCACACCATCCAGTGTGTTCATTTAAAATGTTGGGGGTCTCAACTCCTGGAAATTGAAGATATTGTGTGGTGCAGGAGCTCATATATTTGTGACTGTAATTTCATTTTTATTTGTTTCAACGATGTCAGTGGGCAAGATAAAGAGTATATTCATTTGTTTTCTTTTTCTTTTATAAAATTAGCTCACTGCTGTACTGTCTGATGTAAAACTTGTTACATACAGTGTAGTCAATTCACTTATCAGGTCAATTACCGAATAAATGTAAATCTAAAGAACCCTTTTAAATGTGTTCCTGGTGGTAAACCCAAATCCACGGTGTTGGCTCAAATTTAGCCTATTACCCAAAAACACTTAAAATTCAACTTAGAAGCCAATACTCACATCTACCTCTGAGCCCAGTTGGAGATAGAAAAATACACCAGCCGTGAGTGAGAAGAAGCAAGGGTCCAGCTTTATTGCTTCCATTTCACCAAACGAGATCCACACCGATGAGAATTCTCAGAAGTGATCCCCCTACCCTGAGCTTAAGCTCCAGTATTTATACTGTATTTACACACTAAATAACCCATATGTTTCAAAAAGACTATGATCTCACTACCAATAGGGTTAAAAAAGAGCTCATTTACCTTACTCTTATGTCCCAGAAAAGGGCTATTTCACTCACACATAGAATTGAAACCAGGGGTTTTAATTTACACATAAAATCAGAACCCAGGCATTTCTAATAACCCAGAAAATAAAAACCCTGAGTTTCTAGTTACTCAGAGGATCAGAAACCAGAATTTTCAGTTACCTAGGGCATCAGAAACTTCGTTTTTCATTTACCCAGAGAATAGAAAGTGGAGAAGACTAAACAATCTAATGGGACCTTGGTCTTATTGTTATCTTGAGGGGGGGGGGCAGTTTGACCCAGCCACCCTTATAACTGGCTCTCTTCATGGTTCTCTAAAAATTAAGGCCTTCCTTGCGAGACGAGAATCTTCACCATCTGAATCATGAGTAAGTTATATTTTCCTGTATTTCTAGTTTTTATTTTCAGATTTACTCTATATCTCTTATTATATATGCTGTTTGAAAAACCGGTTTACTGTACGTCCTACTTCTTAATAGCATTTTTATAAAATGTATATATATATACTTTTTATTATAAGACATTACCTTTATAATATCTTAATATTCCTTTTTATTATTCTTATAAAGTTATAATAGTATGTGTGAGAGAGATTGTGTGTGTGTGTGTTATGTCTACTTGCCCGCCCTTGTGTGTGTGTGTGTGTGTGTGTGTGTGTGTGTGTATGTGTGTGTGTGTTTTAGCACTCCTCAGCTCATACACTTCTTTCGACTTTTTGACTAACAACCAATAAAGATCTTTAAAGTGTTTTTCCAATTTATCCACATCTGACTAATACCGCTTCTGTATGTCTAGGTGCCGGTGCCCGTCGTCAGTCCCTTCTCTCTCCGTTACTGGACCTGTATCTGGATCTGGATCTGGACACTCATTACCAGCTTGTGCATCTCACTGCTGATATCATGATGCTACTTAACTATCTTCGCAGCACCCCCCCTAGGAATAGAGATCCGGGGTTCCCCCCTCTTCTTCGATACAGAATCTGCCCCATGAACGTGCGTGTTGATGCCTCTACACAGTCAGAACCAGAACCCCCCTCCAGCTTCAGTCCGAGGATGATGTTGTCTTCTCTGATCCGGGCCCCGACCATTCGTCCCTCTTCTCACCTACCAGTCCGCCCGACTCTCAGTGGTCCGTTCACTTCACCCTCGCTGATTTCCCCATGTCCCCAGGACGCACCCCATTTTCTTCCCCCTCTCGCTCTCCTCCAGACTACGCACCCACCCGTCCTGTGAATTACTAATAAAATTACATTTTTTCTCATACTAAGTCTCCCTCATGTTTATTTCATGTCATTTTTATACACAACAACGGTCACACTTGGAATGTCCTCTAATCACCCTGCTGCTGAGCAAGCATGGTCTGGATCTTCTCAAGCATGGCCCCTGCCTTTGCCCTAAACTTTAGTGCTTCCAGTCTGGTCACTGTCTTCCTCAACTCTGATATGGCTTGGGGGAGGATCAGGTCATTCTTTTGCAGGGTGAGGATAGCTCCTCAAACATGTCTTGAGAGAAAATGGTAGAATTCACAAGAGTGCATTCTCCATTTCACACTTTATCTGTTAAGTAGTGAGTAAATAAATACACAGTAAAAGTAAAATGGGCTTCATTTTAAACCATGTCTGCACTGTTGTACCTTTTTCAACCAGTGTTTACCTGGCTATCATTTGACACTCGTCTCCTCACTTAGAATCCAGCAGTTCCTGCACATTCCCACATTATTTCAGTGATTGGCTCATTGCTTGCGAATCATCACTCTCATTTGCATAACGCTAAGACCATCATTGTGCTATGTTCACATCGCGCAGTCATGATCCTGACAACTTCCGTCCTCTTTCTTCCTCTCCATGGTAATTAGTGGTGTACTTCGCTTCATTGTGCTATTGTTGCATTTATTGAGTACAGCCCGTCACTTGCACACTGCTCTTAAATTATTTTTCCAGTTCGCACGCAGCTATTATTAGGCGTAAATGCGAGTGAAATACTCGCACTGTAGAGCCCTGACTGGCACCACTTCATTCCTCGTGCATGGAGGGTATGAGGTTCCACTGGTTGGTGCTTGGCTGTTCAGCCGTGTTAAGCCGATCTGCGCCATCGAAACCTCCCATTGCGTAGGTGTATCCATCCAGTATGGCTACGTTCACAAAGCAGCGGCGAGACTTCATGGGCGCCACCTCGTTCCAGGTTCCGTTGAGAGGATTGAACTTGCACACCGTGTTCAAGGACTCCATGCCGTCGAAGCCACCGATGACGCACACAAAACCGTCGAGGAACACTGTGCCGTGATAGGCTCGAGCTTTTTCTTCTCTGCTGTAAGTGCACATCCAGCTGTCCATCCTCGAGTTGTAGGTTTCTAAAACATTTGTAGGAGACAGTTTGCTGATGCCGCTGGCGGCGAACAAGATGGAATACGGGAGCCGTGGGCGGGCAGGCAGATCTGGGTATCCGGAGTTGTCCAACCTTGTTAATGGCCATCAAGAAATGGGTGATGATGGACTGACACTCCAAGGAGCTGCTGAAAAGCAGGGGTGTCTTGATATTTTCCAGGAAGTATTCCAGATCTATCAGAACCGGCCGCACATGATCACACAGTACAGAAAGTGGAATAGAGAAAAAAAGTGTTTTAGATCAAAACTTCTGCTGTATCCGGTCACAATGGCTCACATTGTGCGTTCTGATCTCGGCTCATGACCAAAGAAACTTTTTTACAATGTGCATAAACCCGGCTTAACCAAACTCAGACCTATCACAGAGTAATTAGAGGAACGGTCAGGAGCAGAGAGGGTTACAACAGTTACAGTTAATTACAAGAGTATGTTGAACTGATTAAGTTATTTTGAAGGTCATTTTGAAAGTTGAATAATGGTAAAGCAAGTAGCAAAGAGCGGTCTGGTGCACGCTATGGTGCGTACAGGTTGTTCATATGTTGTCCTAATATCATGTTTATGCATGTAAATTATGGAGAGGGATGCTTGTATCGATATGATGTGGGAGTAAAAGAATGTGCACTCCAAGAAAAGGGGAGGTTTTGTCTTAGGCAGTTAGAACAGTTAAAACTCAATTTGGAAGCAAAAGAGAGAGAGATTCCTAAAAGAAAAGAAAAAAGAAGCACAATTTTTAGCAGACTGGAAGGCATTTGGTGAATGTCAGTGTGAGGTACATAAAAGAGAGAAAAATGTCAGGCAGGGCCTTCATCTGTTTCTTAGTGTGCTAAGTTACAGAAAGCTGATCCTGACCTGGACTCCGCCCCTCCACGGCAAACACAAGTAGCAGCAGAAGTGGGTCCCTCAGCACCATCATCAGATCCACATTTCTGTCCAGCCCTCACTGTGCTGGAAGCCCTACCTGATTCCTCTGAAAATGCAAAGCAGGACTTCTCACCACTTAGGACTCAAGTTCAGGGGGACAAAACAACTATCTGAAGCACATGCCCACACCTCCCTAAAGGCACAGGGATCTGTACTTGAGATAATAACAGTCCCTATGGTGGACATGGTAGGGCCTGATGGGGCAGTGCTCGTTCACCGGCCCTGGGCAATGGCTGACTGAACCCAGGATGGCAATGCAGCCTACACAGAAGCGATTGCAGCTCTCCAACAACGACTAATTTAAGCCTTTCCTGTGCGAATGGACATGGAAATAAATAGATAAATAAATAAATAGCAATGTGCAAGTAGCAAGATTCAGAGGGGAAGATCCAGAAGAGGAGGCATATACACATAGATGTACACTAGGGCTGCAACTAATGATTATTTTCATAATTGATTAGTTGGCCGATTTACTTTCGATTAATCGGATGAGGCGAGGCAAACTTCCGGTACCGTTTTTTTTTTTCCATTTAAGTGTTACAAATATTAACTTAAGACTGAAACTTTACACAATTATTTGTACAATTATACAACTCTGAAAAGAACCTAATACACAGACCAGAATATATATTATTCAATTTTAACTGTAGTTTAATTCCATGCTTTTTATTTTTTGTATGTATGTATGTATGTATGCATGCATGCATGCCCTGATTGGTTGAACCAGTCATTCCCCAGGAGAGAGAGATAGTTTACAGAATACATTTACAAAATACATTTTAATAAGATAGTTTACAAAATACATTTTAATAATAAAATGTATTTTTTTTAAATGAATATTGTTTATTTAGATCTGTCTTGATTAATTTTCATAAAGTTCCAATGAACAGTAAATCTACATTTTCTCCTCCTCTAACTTGTTCAGTACTCGTAATACAGATTAAATACATGTGGGACAGATGCTGTAAACTATGGATCTGATCCAATGTTATTTGGGAACAAAGATCAATCTGAATTTTCTCAACATAAATGTTGTGTGTAGTTTGTTATCAGATTGTCTAGACATACATCACACATCTGAACATAGAGAAATCTCATTGGGAATTAAGTCACCTTTCACGTTTAATAATAAGATTAATGTTTAGACTTTTTTTATGCTGAAGAAGCAAAAATCTAAGTAACCCTTAACCTTCAGACTGATGATTTGCAATGTCTGAACACGATGCTTGAAAAGAAAAATGTATAACGAACTTGAAAAGGTGGAAAGGGTTCTATGAATTAGTAAATGGGTATCTCTCTCTCTTTATATCGCCATTACAGCAGTGTTTAAAGAGATACATAGCAGACAAATATACATATAGACAGTTTTATTTTGTACACGCATACCAACTTAATCTTCACCTATCATCGCTCCCTGTTAATGAAATCTGTCAGTACCTAATAAAACAGTTTAAGTCACTAACCAAAGTAAGTATACAAACTGAAGCTATGATAAAAGAACAAAAACAATGAACCTTTCTCAAAGAAATTCCTAAATCCTCTGACCAAGTATATGGCTGTACCATCTGTCTATTAAATAAATGCCAGTCCTTCATGCTGAAAAAGAAGGATCCGAATATAATACCAGTAGTTTGGCACTGTGACTCAAAAAGTTGTTTTATATCTGACATCTGAAAGCTAACTACTGTCCCCAACTGCTGTACAATACTGATAATGCTCTTACAGTTAAGAGGGCTGAATGGCAGACCTTGTTAAATAATATTTTATGTTTCTTCCTCATAATGTTTTATATTTTATAAATATATTCTTATATATCTTATATTACTTTTTGCCTATTCTTATACATTGAAATGGGAGAAGAGGGGATCTATGCTGGTGCGAAGGTGATCCTGCACAAGGACATGTCTTTGTAACTGTAAGGGACGAGTCAACTTAATCCTTCACATGGTATTCATAAGGTGCCATAAGTTTCTGCTTCTCTATGGGTCATGCTGAGTTTGAACAAAATGGTTTGACTTAATATCCGCAGCAGTAGTGCACAAGTCATTTCTTCCTAATTTGTTTATTAACTTTTATTGTATGCCTAAATGCAATAAAAGTTATTTGCCAGATTCAGATGCTCCTAAACAAATTATTATAAAGTATGAGTTGGTAACTGATCAACAAAGACTGTACTATAATTTCTAATATAATGCATTAAATATGGACCACTATTTTCACTGAAATATTTCAGAGATTTTTTTTTACACTAATTGTCTATTGGAACCTTTTAAAATAACTCGACTGCTTCTATAACTTTGGCTTGTAGTGTATATGACTGCTCTCGGTCATAAACCCCTACATGGAAATAAACGTTAATCATTTCAGATCGGGAGTGGGTAAAGACAGACTGGTGATCTGATCTATACGTGTACCTTAGATAATGCCTCTCTGAACGCCATGGTGGGACGTTCCCGAGCTGAAGTACTGTACAAGTCCTAAGCATTAGATCACCCCAATTACTCTTGTATACTCTTTCCATACCATCGTGATCTTTGCCTGACGAAGCCATACACGAACATATTTGATATTTGGGTCCTAATTCTAAAATCACCAGATACCAAATGCACAACCATTTTGTCTTGCTGCCATCACAAAATAAAAATGTTTAAACCTTAAGTAACAGAGTCACAGAGGGTGTATATATTTTTCACACTACATGAAGTTTGGGGATCCTTATAGACTGTGGAACAGAAATGTACTCAGTGTGTCTCTGCCGTTTTATTTCATATTGGAGTACAAACATTTTCTTTTTTACCATTAAGGATGAAAAACTTGTTTCTTTTAAAACACCATCTTTAAATGTTTTTCTACCTCCTAACTAAACCCTCGGACTTAAGACACGATCTTTGGAGTTGTTGATGCCCTGCTCAGGGTTAAATAACAACGTCTTTACATTACTTTCATTAATAATTTGTCAATCTAACCTCTTGGTTTTTTTAAAAAAAATTTTGTAGCAAAAGTCAGGTCCTCTCTCATTTCAACAGGTCCTCTTGTTGGTGAATACACAGCAATCTTCTAAGGGTATTAGGATTTCTCGGAGCAGACATTGTAACAGATAGTTGCAGAGTTTCTTCTGTGTTTTAACTACAACATCTTAACCATTATTTTAACACTGAGACACACGACTCCCTTTAATTCGTTAACAAACACATTTGTAAGAATTCTGGTCAGCAAAACCATCAAAAGAACACCTGTGTCTCTCTCTCTCTCTCTCTCTCTCTCTCTCTCTCTCTCTCTCTCTCTCTCTCTCTCTCACACCCACCCCCGCACACCCACATGGTCATCAGAGGTCATAAATGTACTGCTGGGACATGGGATGTCAAAGCATAGACAAAAGCTTATGTATTTAGCGATAGTTCTGTGTAAGTATCCTCGTTGGTGAACCATTTTCTGAAATCTTGTTTATAGTTTAAACAGAATGCACGACTCTTTTAAAACACCGTCTTTAAAAAAGGTTTTTTCACCCTAAATATAACCTGGTTAGAAGGTAGGATATGTAATACATATTTTCATTTTCTTCAGACATATTGTCACTTCAGTCTTCACAACGAATAACACCGATGGTTTTGAGCTTTCTTTCAGTAAAAGAGAACAACAACATCATACAGCCTTGAAGGACTGTAGAAATGTTTTACACATCACAGTGTTTTTCTCAACAACGTAGCCAATAAATAGTTCAATTATTTCACAAACCTCAGTCTGTTCATTTCTTGACAGAAGGATTACACATAGATCATACACATAGGGAGCTACACATGCATAACATGTCCAAAATTCTAATACATCTACCACATTCAGTCACCAGGTCTAGTATTTTCTGATAGATTAGTTACACAAACTGATAATTACCGCAGAAGTAATTTCACAACAAAGATTCACTTAAACCACAAATGTACACATTGGTAGGGATCGTTAACCCTGAAACACACGACTCGTACCTTAATTCATTAACATAAACACACTGTAAGCAGTCTGGTCAGCAAACCCCCAGGAAACACATGACTCTCTCTCTCTCTCTCTCTCTCTCTCTCTCTCTCTCTAACACACCCCACACACACACGCACGCACACCCACACACCCACATACACACACACTTCAGACACTGTCACCAGAGCTCATAAATGTAAAATTTATACTATCTACAGCACTGTCACCCCGGGAAAACACATGTAGGATAGTGTGTATAGGTCTACAAGACATCGACCCGGAAAATGTGTCTTCTAGTTTAAACAAAACTCTCGATTCTTTTAAGCAGCACTTTAAACATTTTACATCCTAAAGGGTTAGGTTTAGAAGACATGTAATACGCGCATTTCTTATAAAACACCGTCTTTAAAAAGTTTACCTCCTAAAGGGACCTATTTAGAAGGTATGTAAAAAATTATTATTATTATTATTTATTTAATTTTTTTTTCTTCGGGTATATCAATGTTCAAGAGTATTTATTTCAGTAAATTTTTATTCAAAGTCATGCCATTTTCTCAAAAGTACAATCAATAAAGTTTAATTTATTTCACAAGCTTACATTCTGCTCATTTTATGTTCACATTCAACCATCATGTATTTTCTAACAGCGGAGCTATACAAAACAAACCCCCACAATCTAAATTTAATGTGTGGTTGCAAGATAAAAATTCTAATTTATTGAATTAATTAAATATTTAAAGTTGTACACATTATTTTGATGAGTTGTGTTGACATAATAATGTGGATAATTACATCATCTTAATATTGTGTGTAATTTCTGTGTTAATTGATTTAAAACAAAATTTACGTTGTAGTACATTTACATTTATTCATTTAACAGAGTGTTAGAGGACCTGTAGACTGAACAAATACTAAGGACATTACAATGTGATTATCATTTCACTTACCATTAAATTCTACTAAAGCAATGAATTTGGGGGCATGTTCTCAATAGTGATATGACCAATAGTGGACTCGTGTATAGGCTACACCTGCTAATACATTTGATGGACTATTTTGCACTAGTACACGTAGCTAATGCTAGTCATATTTAGCAGTGTCATTTGAATATCTACTCTTTAGTTTACCGTAGCAGTGGAAAAGAAGGAAAAAGTTTCATTTGACAAATCTGCTCATCTAGAGAGGGCTTTTCATGTGTGCTATAGGAAAGATAAGCATGATTACATTTCTGCTTATTCATGTAAACCTCAACTACATTGTGTAATCTAATTTCATGTATTGATATATTTTTTATTTTATTTTTTAAAATCTTTTGTCATTCGCACACTTAGCCTTCTAGCTCCACAGCCTTTGGACTGTGGATAGTTCTATGAGAGATAAAAGTAGTAGACACAGAGTGTTTATTTTTTGTCTATATTGCTCATTTCATTCAGTGCTTTAACGTCTATAAATACTGCAGAGATGTTACGTTTGAGATTTGTAATGTAAATCACTGGATTTTACTTACTATTGTTATAAAACTTAAAGGCAGTCATTTTTCCTGGATTAAAAGACTGCATTCTACTGCAGACAATCTAAATGGAGAAACGTAATTTTAAAAATGATTGTCAACTTAACAACTTGTGTTCATAATTATGGTCATTTAGTACATAACACTTAAATTCCTTTTAAATAATGTGAAAATAAAGTGTGTTTGTGTGTGTCATATTTTGTTTGGATGTGTGATACACATGGCCATTCCATGTATGGTAACGTTTCTGTCACGAATGGATGGGATCCCGATTTAACATAACTAGTAATGTTTGTGTCAGGAATGGATGTGATCCAGATTTAACATAACTATATATATTTTATGACCTACCACAGAGTGTTAGAAAGACCATGTGTGCAACGTGTGTGGGGTGGAAAACACATGGCCGTACCAGGTATGGTAACGTTTGTGTCACGAATGGATGTGATCCAGATTTAACATAACTATATATATTTTTATGATCATGACCTTTGATCTAGATATAGAGAGTTAGAATGTGTATCTTTTTGACCTTTGACCTATACCTGTCAAAACTAAGGGTACATTATATACAAACTATCTCTCTCTCATAACTTATTTACCCAAGGTACCTCATAAATGTAATATGTAAATGTAGTGTACTATGTATAAATTATGTTGTGGTTAAATCTCTATGCAGATTTATTTAAAGCTGCTTTTTGACTATGTCCAGTGTTAAAGGGATGTATAAATAAAATTTGATTGAATTTAATAGTTTTTCTATTTGTATATAAAAGCCTGTGCATGGGTCCTCCCCCTCTCGCAGGTCTCACTGTGCACTAAAGTGTGTTTGTTTGTGTATTTGTGTTTCTCTACAGTTCCTCCTGTCATTTCTGTACCTCATGATGAATACACACTCGGTGTTGGCGAGTCTGTCAGTGTGCCATATTCAGCGATTGGACTGCCGGAGCCCGAGCTGTAATGGCACAAATTGGGTGGTTCTGTGAGGGGCGGAGTCAACCTCCTGACCTTCAAGAATGGAACACTGCACATTAAAAATGCACAACTTGAACATGCCCTGATTTTCACGTGCACAGCCCTGAACAGCGAAGGGAGAGCGAGCCATGACATCACAGTGATTCTGCATGGTCAGAACACACACCCACACACACACACACACACACACACACACACACACACACACACACAGTGTGTTTCTCTGTAAAACTGCTGAGATATTTTGGTGGTAAATGTTGCTATGTTTTGACTTTTTAAGTCCCGCCCACAATTCCTGTTGGTCAATCTGAAGTGTCCGTCATCCAGGGCTTCCAGAGTCTGCTGCTTTGATCAGCTCAAGGAGTTCCAGAACCCAAAATTGACAGGGAGAAAAATGGAGACCAGAACCTGCGGGGAAAATTTACTGTCCTGAATACAGGAGAGCTAATCATTGAGAGAACCCATTTCAGCACACACACACACACACACACACACACACACACACACACACACACACACACACACACACACACACACACACACACACACACACACACACACACACACACACACACACACACACACACACACACACACACACACACACACACACACACACACACACACACACACACACACACACACACACACACACACACACACACACACACACACACACACACACAAAAACAATGTTTGACTCTTGAGTGAATTTGTGATACTAAGCTGTAACTCTTCAGGCTCCCCTTTATCAGCCCTCTGATGCAGGTGTGCTCACCTGTGTGGCCATGAATGCAGCAGGTTCTGCACATCACAAAGTCCATCTGTCTGTTAACATGAGACCGGAGTTTAAGGAGTCGCTGAGCGACATGACACTGAGGGTGGGGCAAAATCTGACCCTCACCTGCCACGCCCACTCAACCCCTCCCCCTGTCATCACCTGGAATGTTAACAATCGTCCCTATACAGATAGGCTTAAAGGGTTTAAAGGATGTACATACACATATGTCAGTGCACACACACACACACACACAAGCACTGATATGTGTGTGTGTGATTTTCCCTGCCCCTCTTGGTCCGGTTTCAGTGTGGATGAAGCGGGTCAGAGTTTGCTGATGATTGGGAATGTAACAGTGAGGGATTCGGGATTGTACATGTGTACAGTGGAGATCAGCGTCGGCTCTGTTCGAGCTTTAGCATTCATCCATATTACAGGTGAGTTTTAAATACAGGTCTGTTTTACACTCTCTCTTTCACTCTATCTGTGTGTGTGTGTGTCTCTCTCTCTCTCTCTTGTTTCATTGTATCACTCTCTGTCTCTGCCTCTGTCTCTCTCACTATAGAGCCTCCAGTTCTGAAAGTAGATGGCCATGTGTCTCAGTTTGTCTCTCATGGTGCTGTAATTGTGTTGGATTGTTCTGTTAGAGGAACTCCAGCTCCGCTGTTGTGCTGGTTTAAAGATGGCCACCTGCTGCAGCTGCATAATGATATTTAGTGTGTGTGTGTGTGTGTGTGTGTGTGTGTGTGTGTGTGTGTGTGTGTGTGTGTTTGTCAGAGCAGGGATTCAGGAGAGTATCTGTGTGTTGCTGAAAATGAGATGGGAGGATGATATCTCTGAAAGTACAGGTTGAAATGTTTATCGTTATCACTGCTTTTTGATATTTGTGTTACGACTATTACATTCGTAATCAGTTTTAATAAGCAGGTTAATCAGTAATCAGTTTAGTCCACCACTGTTAATATTTGTGCTGCAGTTGCAGGCGGTTACTCTCACTGGGAGCTGTGGGAGCCATGCAGTGTCACATGTGGGTGTGGCCTCCAACAGTGAATCAGATTTTGCAACAACTCAAAACCAACCAAAGGGGGAGCAGCATGTGAGGGTTCAGATGTTGAGTCCAGGCAGTGCCAGACATCCTTATGTTCAGATTATTTATTTGTTTGTTTTAAAAAAAAACCCTTAATAAATTAAACAAATAGAAAAAATTACAGTCATATTCATACATACTCATTCTCTCTGTATCTTGCTCTTTGTCTGTCCTTGGTATCTGTCTGTCTGTAGGAGACTCTCTCCATAGGGCTCGTGCCAGTGTGATCGGGATGGTGAATGATCGTGAGTTTGGTGTGTCTTTCCTTGTAGTGAACATCAGTGAGAACTCAGAGCAGATGCAGCATACTGGAGGTTCACATGGAGAACGTTCCTCCCAGTGTGGGTGAGTCTCTCTCTCACACACACTCACTCACACACACACACACACACACACACACACATCTTAAATTCATCTAAAATATACAAAATAAATGGCCTACATTTGCCATGTACAAATAAATGTCCATGTCATCATTGTTAATCACCAGCTTATGTATAAACAAAACACCTTTTTCTCCAAATGTAAAGACTTCCAGTCACTGATGATATATATATATATATATATATATATATATATATATATATATATATATATATATATATATACATATATATATACACATATATATACATATATATATACACATATATATATATATATATATATATATATATATATATATATATATATATATATATATATATATATATATATATATATATATACATTAGTGGTTAGCACTTTCGTCTCACACCTCCAGGGTGTCAGGTCCTTCAGGTCCAGGGTTCGATTCCCGCCGGGGCCATGTGTGTACGGAGTTTGCATGTTCTCCCTGTGCTTGGTACATGGTACATGCATGGTAGGCTGATTGGCGTGTTGAGTATGAATGGGTGTGTGTGATTGTGCCCTGCGATGGACTGGCACCCTGTCCAGGGTGTACCCCGCCTTGTGCCCGATGCTTCCTGGGATAGGTTCCAGGTTCCCCGTGACCCTGATAAGGAGTAAGCGGTAGAAGATGGATGGATGGAAGTGTACAACATATTCACACTGAAGTACTGAAGTAATATCTTTACAGAAAATACCTGTTATTTTCATAGTACATTTCGATTGATATACATTTACAGCAGGGTTTTTTTTCCAAATATGAACACTACAGTTGACAGGTGAACCCCTGCTATCAGTTAGTCAGGTAAAAATAACAACAAACCTCCAGCATAAACACTCCCTTACACTACTTGGGACACACCACAGCGGTTTGTAAAGTTGCCTGCAAGATAATGCTTTGTTTACACTGTTTTAACAGCTGATAGCAGATGCGTGAGACACGCATGAGAGACGCGTGAGACACTGGCAGTTATAACATGTTTGTGTGTGTGTGTGAGATGGTATAGAGAAACAGATTCTTTCAAGGTTTGCCTGCCTCTCTGACACCATGTGGTTTCACACACACACACACATACACACACACACACACACGCGCACACACACACACACACGCACTCACACACACACACACAGAGGTATAAATGTACAGTATAAAGATTAGCGAAAATTGGCAGGTAAAAGTGGCGAGACTTGCTGAGATCAGATCAGTGAAGTCTAATCCTGGTTGAGTTTGAGTTGAGGTTGAGTCGTACTCACACAGCCTCAGGAATCTGGTACCTGAGCCACTGATGTGTGAATCTGAGAAAACGATGCTATGAAAGATAATACAAAGAGAGTAGAAGAGCTCAGGAGGACGAAGGAGAATTAACAAGTAAGGGTTAATGAGTTCCTCTATGTGTGTGTGCGTGTGTGTGTTAATGTGCATGCAGGTCCTTTGCTGAAAGTTGTTGTATCTGCTTTGACTCCGGTGTACTGGACGGCTGTTCATGTATCAGCAGGAATGATGAACGGCTTCACCATCAGCCGCAGGAATTTCAGACAAGAATCCTAACTGGAGTTTCACACAGGTAATTTTTCCAGACAGGGTCAGAATGTATTTACATACACCAGAGACGTAAAAATAAATAAACTGTAATAGGACTAAAGCTGTCTCTGTGTGTGTGTGTGTGTGTGTGTGTGTGTGTGTGTGTGTGTGTGTGTGTGTGTGTGTGTGTGTGTGTGTGTGTGTAGGAGAGATCTTAAGAATAACCCATGTGGTGAGAGGTGTGGATGCAGAGGGAGTTTTGCTAGTCGATGTGGTCATTAATGCATTTATTCCTGCAGTGTTTTTATCCCCAGTGCTACATCAGCAGGTCTTAATTTACGCTTCATTAGAACTTCACATTAATCATCGATGCATTAATAACATTAATCAGATGTGTGGAATAAAGATCATCTTGGGTAAAACTCCTTGTTTCTAGGAGTTTGATGAGACGTATGTGCAAGTTGGCTCTGGTCAGATTTACTCCTGGTCTACCCAGAATTCTTTTCAGCAGGGTGTCAGCTCGGTGCTGACTCTGCGCTGTAATCACTCGCTGGAGTTTGATGGATCAGTGAAATGTTTCGCTCCACTACTGAAGCAAATCTGTCAGACATCAGCAGCTCCTACAACATGCTCAACTTCAGGCTGTACTTTCACATCACAGCCACATTATCACTGCCAGGTCATCACAACCATACAACAATACTAATGACAATACTCACATCACAACCATACAACAATACTAATGACTATACTCACAAAGTCCATCAATTTCATCATGGTCATGTTCGGGGCTGAGCAGGAGGACCGACATACACCATGTCTGGAACGTCAGTAAAAGTCCAAAATAATTCTGTAAAAAACCTTCAGTTTTGCTACATAATTATAAAATAGATCAGGGCATGCGTGTTTTATTTTGTGTAGATGATGAGGGAGAGAAATGCCCAGAAGGATTCTGGATGAAGCATTTTACTGTGCTGGTAAATACTTTTTAATGATTTCTGATCAAATAAATTGAATTATGTTGTCATGTCATGTATTTTAAACTACAACTAAAGTAGCTCATATTGTAGTGTAGGAGAGTTAGGGTTTAGGATTGGGATAACAGTTTAGTGTTTAGGAATGTGATTAAGGTTCAGGATTGGGATTAGGGTTTAGAATTGGGATTAAGGTTTAGGATTGGGATTAGGGTTTAGAATTGGGATTAAGGTTTAGGATTGGGATTAGGGTTTAGAATTGGGATTAAGGTTTAGGATTGGGATTAATGTTCAGGGCTTGGGATTAGGGTTTAGAATTGGGATTAATGTTCAGGGCGGACGATTAAGGTTTAAGATTGGGATTAGGGTTTAGAATTGGGATTAATGTTCAGGGCGTACGATTAAGGTTTAGGATTGGGATTAGGTAAGTAGGGTATGATAATTGTCTAGGATTTGCAGATCCTCCTTGTTTATAGTTACATGTGGAACAGCAGTGAAAGAAGTTAGTTCCTGTTCTCACTCACGTTATAGCAACTATATACAGTCATCCCCTCATACGTTGGTACTGCACCATGCAGGAGCATCTCAATTATTTCCAAGCTACGTGCAGATACGACTCTCAAAATAACTGTAGGATACGCACAGCAGATATCTGCCAAAAGCCTATGTACAGTTAAAATCGAGTATAATTAGGGTGTTAATTTGTGTGTTGATGTGTTTTTATATGATGTTGCGTTTCAGACGAGGATGAGTGTGTGTGTCAGATTCTCTATGTTCTCAGTCCTGCATTAACATCATGGAGGGCTTAGCTGCAGCTGTCCATCAGGATTCACCATCAACACCGAGAGCAACAGCTGTCAAGGTCTCTCTCTCTCTCTCTCTCTTTCTCACACACACACACACACACACACACACACACACACACACACACACACACATTCACAAACCTTATAATTGTATGTGTGTGTGAACGCTGGTTCTGAGTCTCAGCCTGCTGCATTGCACATGGCACATTTTGCCAAACAGAAGAATCAGGAACATGCAGTTATGTGGGAAACTCTGGTCAAAATAAAAGCGTAAATAATTTTACTTGCCCAGTGGAGTACCTAATGAATTTATCATGTTTGTTCCACAACTGCAGTGTATACCTGACTTAAGTGCCTTCCTGATTCGCAGTTCATCACTCCCCTGGCATTTCCGGTTCCTGGAACGTTCAGGTACGTTCAGGCTTTGCTCACGCTGTAATGAGGTGAACATCTCAAGGCTAATTTGTTGATTTATAGTCTTAGAGCAGCACTGGTGGTGCGTGCATTGTGGTGAGTTGGCGCCGGAGTTCGTGTTCAGTGATCGTGACATTATCCGGTGGCTGAATGATATGTGTATGTAGATGTCTATGTATATGTATATAATAATAATAATACTTTGTTTTATAAAGTGCCTTTAAAAGCAGCTTCTCAAAGTGCTGTACACAAAATAAGCAGTACACAGAACAATAAATGTAGTGCTTTGTATGTCAACAACATGATCTTAAAATCGACACGGAACCTGACTGGGAGCCAGTGTAAGGTCATCAAAACAGGAGTAATATGGTCACATTTCCTGGTTCCCGTCAGGATGCGGGCAGCAGAGTTTTGAACATATTGCAATTTATTGATTGTGGATTTAGACACTCCGGCTAAAACGGCATTACAGTAATCCAGCCAGGTGACAACAAATGAGTTAATCAGATTTTCAGCTGCAGAGAAGTTTAGCATTGGGCACAGTCTAGCTGTATTTCTGAGGTGAAAAAGGATGTCTTCACAGTGCTCTGAACAAAAAAATCAAATGTGAGGCTGGTATCAAAAATCACTCCAAGGTTCCTCATTTTACTTTGGGTCTCTAGAACAGAGCTATCAACAAACAAAGACAGTGGAGCCGCTTTGCGAATTTGATGACAGGGAAACTATAAGCACAACTTCAGTTTTCCTGCTGTTCAGGCACAGAAATTTATTATTCATCCATGTTTTTATTTCAGAAATACAATCAGAAAGATAACAAACATCAAGGTTTTCACCAGATTTTGAGTGAATGGAGATTTAGGTATCATCAGCATAAAAGTGATAATTGTGATAAAAAGTGAGGCCGAGCGAATGCAGCAGATGCCTAAGTGGAGATAGATAAATATTGAAAAGTAGAGGGCCTAAAACTGAACCCTGAGGAACCAGTGAGCACAGAGCTAGTGTCAGACCTGTAGCCATGCACAGAAACAAACTGGCAATGGTCAGTAAAATAGGATTTAAACCAGTTTAAAACTGTCCCAGACACACCAAAAACACTTTCAAGGCTGGTAAGGAAAAGACCATGTCTTTCACAATCTCACAATCTTTGAGATGATTTCCTCTGGGTCTTCTATTGCAGCACTCGTATCTATAAGTCACAGAACATGTGAAAGAGCTTTTATTTTATTTATTTATTTATTTATTTTTTTTTTTGTGCTGTGTAAATAGAAGGTAAATATACTACAACTCACCTGAAATATCTCCGTCGTAATCACTGTTAGACATGTTTCCCTCAAATTCTGAATATGATACAAACAATGTTATATTCACGTATGAAAGACTTTTACAGCATGAAACATTCACAATTTTATGTTGTGACTTACGTGTGGAACTCAGATTCAAAAGGTCCTGAGTGGTTGTTTCGGGAATCTCATCATCAGAAATAATCACCAAGCTGTCTATAAAACAGTAAAACATACTTTTAATAACTTAACATTCTCATTTTAGATCACTACATAGATCTAAGAGACAAATTTTAATTACCTATACACTAGAAACAGATGAGCTTAACTCGGTCTTGCACTGTAATATAAATGTAATGAATATTTACAATTTAGATAAAGTATCGTACCAGATTACATAATGACCAGATAAGGATGATGATTTTTGTACTCAGAATGATTAGTTCTAAGTTTATATCAATATCATTGCCTACTGGATTATTACATAAACATTGTATTTCAATTTATATTTAACTATTAATTGATTAAAATACAAATTTTTACCTGCCGAGAAATCCATGGGGTCTGGAAATTCTGTTGAACTTTGCCGATGTTCAAACTTTCGAAGTAGTGAAGAACTGACTCTGGAAATTCGGTCGAACCTTTTCCGATGTTAAAACTTTCGAAGTGCTCGACTTTATAAACAGGTTCGTATGCATTCGAGTGTGTGTGTGTGTGTGTGGGGGGGTGTGTTTGTGCTCGGGAATGCATCAGAACGGGGGTTTTACGTTGTTGACCTTTTGACCTAGGCCTGACTCGGAGTGCTTCATATTCTACGTGAAAGGAAAAGATCGTGTGTTCCCGGGACCGAGAACTTGAAAAGCAAAACGGTTCCTTTTTCTGCATCGAAAAAAAAAAAACCCGGCTGTACATCCGTTTGACATTACCCAATATTGAATCTTTTCATGTTCTAACATTTTTCTATTCTTCCCAAAAAAGGGTGAGCTTTTTTCGCCGCGTTAGGACAAACATCAGCCATGTTGTAAGATCGCACACGTTGTTCTAAGTACAGAGTATTATAAAACCTAGAGGGATGCTCGACTTTTATAAGCTGGTTCGTATGCATGCGTTTGTCTGTACATGCACGTGTGTGTGTGTGTGTGTGTGTGTGTGTGTGTGTGTGTGTGTGTGTGTGTGTGTGTGTGATATTTTTGTTTGGATGTGGGATACACATGGCCGTACCATGTATGGTAACGTTTCTGTCACGAATGGATGTGATCCAGATTTAACATGACTATACATATTTTTATGACCTACCACAGAGAGTGTTAGAAAAAAAAAACATGAGTGTGCAACTTGTGTGTGTGTGTGTGGGGGGGGGGGGGGGGGGGGGGCACATGGCCGTACCAGGTATGGTCACGATTTGGATGTGAACCAGATTTAACATAACTATATATATTTTTATGACCTACCACAGAGAGTTTCATATTCTATGTGAAAAGAAAGAACGTGTGCAATGTGTGTGGGGCGGAAAAACACATGGCCACACCATGTATGGTCACGAATGGACATAACATAACTATTCATCTTTTTATGATCATGACCTTTGATCTAGATATAGAGAGTTAGAATGTGTATCTTTTTGACCTTTGACCTATACCTGTCAAAACTACGGTTACAATATATACAAAGTATTTCTCTCTCTTCACCCTAGCCATATGGAAAAGTACCTCATGTACAAAGTTAACTATGGTGGTGGATCTTTAATGTTTTGGGGCTGTTTTTCTGCCAGAGGACCAGGACATATTGTTAGGATACATGGCATCATATCAACAGATATTTAATAAAAACCTGACTGCCTCTGCCGGAAAGATTAAAATGTGCCGTGGTTGGATCTTCCAGCAGGACAGTGATCCAAAACACACATCAAAATCAACACATTTGGTTTACTGACCACAAAATCAAGTTCCTGCCATGACCATCCAATGTGTTGACTCTTTCAAGTCATTTAACACTAATGAGCAGTATTAAAAATATTAACATGGATATCTGAGTCTGATAATAAAATTAACTTCTACTTACAGTCAAATTTTGTAGTGTTTAGGACATTTAACACCCTTCCGTCCAAAAGAAACCAAAAGGGGGTACAAACTTTTACACTCAACTGTATTTTGGTTGAAATTGCACTAATAGAACAACTGAATTATACTGTACTGTATTATTAAAAAAAACATAGGATCTAATTTACTGTCACTATATGCACTTTAAATACACTTTACCTGGCTGCTATCACTATAACTGCTATGATCATATTTGGTATAAGCTAATTTGCTGAATACTCAGTCATAGCATGTTATGTTTACATTTACACCATTTTTCCATTATCGCACTACCTGTTATATGTTAAAGATCTAACAGACCTGTGCGGACACATTTTTACTAATTATCTGTTAAAAAAAAACATTCTTAGATTTCAGTGTTTGTTTGTGCTCACATAGTCCTATTGAACACAGCATACCACCATCTAACATACCGCATGGTTATATCTAGAGATATAGAGATAGCTCTTTAACATTTTACACTGGGTCAAAAAAAAGTCAAATCATTTATATTTATATATTTGCACTAGAGCTGCAACAACTAATCGATAAAATGGATAATAATCTATGATGAAAATTATTGTAATGAATCTCATTATGGATTAGATGGCTGCATTACATTACTTCTGTTCAGAAAACATGCTTCGGAGAGTAAATACTAAAGTTGTGTCCCAAATGAAGTACTGTACACTTACACTATGCACTGTATACTCTACTGTCTGTATACTCTACTGTGTGGATTTTAGAAAGGTAATATCATCTCAAATGTATCACTAGCGATATTTTTACTAACTGTAGTATAAGTCACGATGACGCATGACGTCATACGTACACAAGCATTAGCAGACACTCAGAGTCACCGACACTGACTTTCTCCAGTTTACTCTCTGTCAGCGTTACCTATTATTCCCATGATGTCAGTCTCCATCAGATGGAGGAGAAATCATCACGTGACTGAGGAAGAAAATCAGAAATGCAGGGAGCATTTTATATTAAACACAGTGGAGCACAAAGTTATGTTTATATCCACTGTGTGTAAGGGGCAGGGGAAACTGGTGCACGCTGCTTAAAAGGTTTAGTTTAATGTAAGTTTATTGTCATTATATGCTGTATCTGCACGCTTGCAGTGTAAATTCTGTTGTTTATCATAACGGAAGTGATGTGTTATTAACGAGGCCGCGTTGCGATCACGTGCGGTGTAGACGCGCTGATAAAGAGTGTAGCACGATTAAGATCTGTAATGTCTAATTCAAACAAAATTTTATATAATTTATTTTATAGTATTTATGCATTATTTTCATGGCTGCACAAAAAGCACTGAATTGAACTACAGTCCTAATTAATAATATATATTCTTCTGTGTGTGTGTGTGTGTGTGTGTGTGTGTGTGTGTGTGTGTGTGTGTGTTTGAATTGGGTTCTTTTCTGTTTTGGACAAACACTTGTGTAAAGTTTTAGTCTGAAGTTGTCACAATTCGAGGTTGAGCCAGAAGCAGGTGCAGAAAATGACATTTATTGAAGGAAACGTACTAAGAAACGAATACACTATGACAACTGGGAAACACACTGTGGCAAGAAACAAACTCTGAGACATAAACAACATGAATCTAAGACTACTTGGCAGAATACTGTGGCAAAACTAAACATAAACTAACAAGATCAAGAAACATGGAACACAGGCGTCTAAGACAACGAAAGACAAGCTAATGGTGCCAACAAGGACTATATATACACATGAGGGCTCATTAACCAAAACATGAATCAGGTGCAGGTGGTCATGTGACAACTAGAGCAGTGCAGTGGCTGATGGGAAGTGGAGTCCAGAGTGTCCTGATACGTGACAGAAGTAACACTCTGTTTGTGGATTTTATTTCAAATAAGAAGAAATGGTACTGAAAGTTTGCCCCGCCCCATCTCATTAATCGAAAAAATAATCGGCCAACTAATCGATTATTAAAATAATGGTTAGTTGCAGCCCTAATAATTATTAATGAATGAATCATCCCCACTCCTTCCTCCAAGTGGATTTACCATATATTGTGTATGAGTATGGTTCATGTAGACCAGTTTACCTCACAGCTCCATGTTCCCTGATTCGATCCTGAGCTCAGGATACTGTTTATGTGGAACTGCAGTTTCTCCCTGCGTCTGTGCAGGATTCCTCCAGGTTTTCTCCCACCACACAGACCTACTGGTTGGTGGATCTCCTATGCTATCTTGCCCCAGGGTGTGAATGAGTCTGTGATTCTGTGTCTGTGTGTGTCCGTGGTCTCCTGTGATGGACTGATGTAAGATATATTATTGCCTCTTGCCCATTCATCCTGGATAAACTCTGGATCCTCCTCGACCCTGAGCAGGATGAAGTGGTTACTGATGATAAATAAATGAGTAAAGTTGACAAATTGCATCTGCTTTTTACTTGTATCTACTCTATGGGTTAATATCGTACACTCATATAATTGTCAAATTATTAGAAATCAATGGCTTCAATATGTGAAGGGGAAAATATTGTTAACATAAAATGATATCCAATTCCTTTAATGCAAATAGGTTGAGTACAAAGCCACCTACTAAGCCACTGCAGTGGAACTTAATGGTGGCCACACAAAATATTGACACTTTGGGCCCAATTTGGACATTTACACTTAGTGGTGTACTCACTTTTGTTGCCAGCAGTTTAGGCATTAATGGCTGTGTGTTGAGTTTGAGGGGACAGCAAATTTACACTGTTACACAAGCTGTACACTCACTACTTTATGTTGTAGCAAAGTGTCATTTCTTCAGTGTTGTAACATGAAAAGATATGATCAAATATTTACAAAAATGTGAGGGGTGTACTCACTTTTGTGAGATACTGTATTTCTCATGGATTCATAGGGGTGCCAATAATTCTTGTGCACCCATGTAGCATTTTTTTAAATAAACCTGTTTGCAATTGTTTATCCATGAGAGCAGAGTATTTTGTGAATTTTTTGAACAAAAGGTTTTGTTCTTTGCTCATATTTACCAAGGGTGCCAATATTAGTGGAGGACACTGTACATGTTGTCACTCTCGGGTGGAAACCTCATATGGAAACACATGGAAACTGTTACTTTTCAGGAAAAAAACCTGTATGTTGTGCAGTGAACTGTTAGAGTTGGAAGTGTGGCTGTACATAAAAAATTTTTTAAATGACATTAATGTTAGCTTAAAAAAGCCTTTACAGACTTGGTGTTTACTGATGAAAGAAAACGCTGTATTTATTCAAAGCAACCAGTTCTTTATGTACCTTCGAGATCACTGTTTACGTTCAGCTCTGCTGTGTGGCACATCAATCCTTCAACATGTAGGTGGGGTGGAGTTATGAGGCTTTACCAAAAGTTTTAGAGATTGAGATTTAGTCACAAACACTTTTTAATGCTTTTCATTGGTTAAATATTTGTGAAACCCACAGTTAAATGTAAAGGGTGACCAATAGCATTGTTTTATAAAGAACTTAAAGAAGGAAAAATGACCCAATCTGGAGATTCTAGGTTTCCATGTGACAGTGACATTATACAGACGGGTGAGAAATTAAAGGGAAAATTAACAGTCTTAATAAACAGTGTTAAGGCACCATGTGTTCCCAGGACAGCTTCAATGTGCCTTGGCATTGATTCTAGAAGTCTCTGGAATTGTACTGCTGGAATGGTACACTATTGTTCCAAAAGATCATCATTTGCTGTCTTGATAATGATGAAGACATCACATAGACATAACACATTGGTCTAAAATCTCCCATAGATGTTCAACTGGGTTGAGATCAGGTCAGGCCATGACATATCCTTCACATCATTAACCATTCATTGACCCCTTGTGCCCTATGGATGGTGCATTGTCCGTTTGTAACAGGATAGAAATGCTTCATCATAGGAAAAAAGGTGATCATTCAAAACCACTTTATATTGATGTGCAGTGACCATTTCCTTTAAGGGGATAAGTGGACCCAAATCATGCCAGAAAAATGCCCTCACCCCTAAGCCCTTTCTTAAGGGTGGTCCTTTAATTTGCCACCTATTTGTACATCAATTATGAAAAACATGGCTTCATTTTTATTCAATAGATATTTATAAATTAATGTGTAAAACTAAATGCAGTGACTGTCCTAAACATCTGGGGACCTTATGCAAAACTTTATGAAGGGGCCCCTGTCACTGTGCTCATATAATAATTTTATTTATTTATTTTTACAAATCGCACAAGATCTGGTCTGTTAGTCACACCAGTTCATGTGTGTGCATAATGTGTGTACATGTATGTATGAGTTGACAGCAATTTGATTGACAGCAGTGGTTCTTGAGGCACAGTTGTTCAAAATAAGGAGATCTACAATTTGATGTAAAGAATTTGTGTTTGTGGGAAACATCACATGATATAAAATCTACACACAAAACAAAATGTGATGGTGCCTCCCAGTGGCTGTTTGGGTTCAAATTCAGCACAGACCTCTGGGGTCAAGAGTCTAACCGCTCCACTGAGTTTTGTTACGATTGGCCTCTATAAACCTTGTCTAATCACTGATTATATTAATCTATCATGAATAGATTTATTTATTATAAATATAGAAATTTGCCCCGCTGCTTTGTTTACAGGTGCAGAGAGAACCGTGTGTTTGAAATTCAGCTTGGACCTCGTACACACATTGCTGAAGTCTGATACGCTACAGGTTTGTTACCACAGGAATAAGATGCTTTATAAAATAAATCTATATATGTATGAGTTTTTATTTTAATTATTTTATAGATGAATCTTTAGTTGTTTGTTTATAAACAAATTTTACAATGATGTCTTTCCTTCCCATCGCTACTGACCAAACTGTTTTCCCACTTATCTTGGTTAAGCCTTAAAGTCATGTCATTTCCATGAATACAGGTTTGTCTTAGTTTTATTCTGCGCTTTAATATAACTGGTCGCTGCTTTGTTTTTTCTTTTGCAGTGCTGTTGCATTTACAGAGAGGCTCTTTTGTTGACTAACAACTATTACAAAAATATTAGGCATCATTTTATATTTTCTATAGTGTATATATTTAATACAGCATAAATGACTCTACTAACTTTATGATCTATTGAATGCACTTGTTTATGGATTTGTTTCGTGTGTGTGTGTGTGTGTGTGTGTGTGTGTGTGTGTGTGTGTGTGTGTGTGTGTGTGTGTGTGTGTAGGAGGAGCTACAGACGAGGGGAGAGAGCTTCACCTCGAAGCTGCAGTATCAGCGGTCAGCCACAGAGAACGTGTTCATGACTTTTCAGCTGGACTGCCCCAAGCTGCTGAAGCTCACGGGACTGCCCGGCCGTCTCATCGTGTCTCATCGTGTAAATTAATGTTTATTAATAGTTAATATATTATATTTCATTTTAAAATGTGCAGTACATTTTCATGGTCCTTCAGTACTTTATTTTTGTAATAAAGTTCAGGAATATTTTACTTCGAGTGTTTTCATTCAGTATCAGTTTAAAACTTCTGCCCGACTTGGTTACTGGTATCAGTAAAATCCACTATCGGTCGACAACTAGCCCTAGGGTGTATAACAAAAGTCTGCTTTAAACAGTTTTTAACAACAGCATTTACTCATCACATGTTTTCTGTGCCACTTTTGTTTGCCTGACCAGAAATGCACGCAGTGGCTAAAGAGATTGTACCCATTAACGGTGCTGACCTTCTCAATATCAGTAATATCCTTCTAGAGAAGTGGCTTTGCACACCAGGGCAGACAAATGGCAAGGTAAGAGGTTTTCAAACACACGCAGGAAAACTGGCTGAAGACTGAGGAATAATTCTCAAAGCATCTTATCAAACAAAGCAACTAAATTTAAATTTAAAACCCCCATAAAGGCACAGATTATTGCGCGATTATTAGTACCAGTGTTTGTCACTACAGGACCTCCAGTACCAGGACTCTGTGACTGATCTTACTGAGGATCCTGATCTCATGAGGTGAACTAAAAACTCCTCCATTATACTTCACAGCTCTTTTTCCCATCAGAGAAAAGTGTTTTCTATGCACATTTCTTTTCTTCTGTTTTACAGAGTGGTGTATTTGCTGCAGATGCACTCCATGGATATGAGGCACGTCTGCTCAGTCCCATCCTGAGTGCAGAGACACAGGTAAATTATATAGCTGTTTCTTCAGCATGTATATGATTTCTTCCCATTTTATACAGTATTAGTATAATTTAAAGGGCCAGTGGGTAAAATCAAAGCTCTAAAGTTTACATGTACATTAACACTGTAATTATTATTTATAACTCCTTCATCCTACCTTCCCTCCAAGCCCATATACATGTATACCTGCCTCCTACAATTTCTGATGGACATCAGTTTATCGTCATGTTCATTTGCAACAAACCTTTCATTTACTGGATGAATGAACGTCAGCATTCATTCATACGCCTCGTCCCATATGAGGAAAGTATATCTGGAAAACTAAGCATTACTTATCAGACTTGACACATTATACTGGTGTGTAAAACCTAACACTAACTTTTTTTTAAAGAAAAACAAAGTACACAATGATTTATTACATTAATACTAAATAACGTTATCTGTATATAATTACACTTCATATAATTTATGTTTGGGCTGCAGCGACTAGTCTGAATAATCAGTACACTTCCTGTAGAAGTCCCTGTAGAAGTTATTACAATAAAAACGATAATGTTTAGAATGAGCACATTAGTCTGTCTTTTTTTGTTGTTGTTGTTCTTTTCTCAGCTGTTGGGAAGATCCGGTCTCAGACTGACCTTTGAACACCGCAGCTGTGCGCTGCTCTGCCTCATTCACCTTGTAGACACCTTGTTATTTTATAATCAATATTTGTCTCTACTGTATGTGTGTATGCTGCGCGTCTAGTAGCAGATTTGTGTTTGGAGTACGAGGTTCTACGCTATCAAGCGATAAGATTTTATTTTGAAAAACACTGGATACTGGTAATATGTGTACAGCAAACAGACTTTTATTTATATCTGCAGAAATATGACCTAAAACATCATCAGATTTTCACACAAGTCTTAAAAGTAGATAAAGAGAACCCAGTTAAACAAATGAGACAAAAAGATTGTACTTGGTCATTTATTTATAAAGGAAAATGATCCAATATTACAAATCTGATAGTGGCAAAAGTATGTGAACATCTAGGATTAGCAGTTAATCTTAAAGTGAAATTAGAGTCAGGTGTCTTCAATCAATGGGATGACGAAGAACAGGGATCTGTAAGAGTCTGATCTTCACAACATGTTTGTGGAAGTGTATCATGGCATGAACAAAGGAGATTTCTGAGGACCTCAGAAAAAGGGTTGTTAATGTTGATCAGTCTGGAAAAGGTTACAAAACCATCTCTAAAGAGTCTGGACTCCACCAATACACAGACAGTTAGTTTGTGTACAAACGGAGGAAATTCATGACCATTGTTACCCTCCCCTGCAGTAGGGTCCAATAAAGATCTCCCCAAAATTGAAGATATGTAATAGACTGCGAGGTCACAAAGGAACCCAGGGTAATTTCTAAGCAGCTAAAGTCCCTCTCACATTGGCCAATATTCATGAGTCTACCATCAGGAGAACACTGAACATCAATGGTGTACATGGCAGGATTGCAAGGAGAAAGCCACTGGTCTCAAAAAGAACAGTGCTGACCTTCCGCAGCGTGCTAAAAATCATGTGGACAAAAAAATAGAACGGCGCTGGGCAGGCGGAGTCTCTGGAGATCAGAGCTGAGGGGAAGGCTCGGGTTGAGGTCATCAATGCCCATCAGAACTCTGGTGACGATCAGCTTACATGTCATGTCGTCCATCACTAAAACGTTGTTGCTCACATTGTTCATAAGGTAATCGTGTGTCAATAGCCCCAGACGCACCCTGGGCAGTAACACTCCTATGTGCGCTTTCCGTTTCCATGGCGCATGTTTGATCCACTGTAAGATGGCTTCAAACACCACGCTCTCCTGTTTCACGTTCAGTTCGTCCTTCTCGATTATCTCGCTCAGCTGCTCGACCGTCAGGTCCAGGAACTCCTCAGAGAGCCGCACCATCTCCTCAAAGTGGTGCAAGATAAACCGGAAGGCCTGCTGCTTCAACTTCTCGCAGAAGTAGGAGTGAGCTAAATGCCAGATCTTAACATAGTTCTCGGGATACAGCTGAGCCTTCAGGAACGTGCAGCAGTCGTTCACCAGGCTGTTCACCAACAGATAATCAGCAGCGATCAGCAGCTTACACACGTTTATCTCTGTGATGTTAACACGTCTTATATACGCGTACTCCACGATCAGCTCCATTATCTTGGCGGAAACGTTAGGGATGCTGTACCTAAGCTTATCAGGAGGGTACCCGCCGTTGGTGAAGAGAGCCATGAAGTATGGACTGCAGCCGCACAGGATGATCTTGTGCACGTGGAATTCGGCGCCGTCCACCACGATGACTGCGTCACAGAGCTGCTTCTCTAACCGCAGCTCATTGATGATGTTGCAGGACATCCCGTCTACCTTCCTCTCCATTCCCTTCTCTTCTTCCTGTTTACTCATGTTCTATCCAGTGTTTGTATGCAGGTCAGAGCTACTGAATGTACAGCTTTCATCTGAATGTGGATTGTCTTGATGCAGATCAGCTTTTATACTCGGGAATGTTTTGATTCCACATTTCAGAATAATAACAGCTCATGATTCCAAGGTTCCAATTCTAATTCTGTAACCACGGATACATACAGGATGCAGCGAACCTGACAGAAACCTGCAGTACAGGAGCAGTCTCTGTGAAATGCTTTAAAAACAGCTTTAAATCCTGCGCATGTCCAAAATGCACACGTCTGGTGTAAAGAACTGTTTATTTTCCTAAAAAAAAAAAAAAAAAAGAAAAAAAAGAAAAACTCCCTGGTTGAATTTCCCAAATAGAATTAATCCTACATTAAAATGATTAAATATTGATGATGAAATAGTTAATAATGGCTGTATATTTTTTATTTATTTGTTTGTTTAATAGCTTTATACATAGATAGATAGATAGATAGATAGATTGATAGATAGATAGAGAGATGTTTATACAGATAAACATTACCTTTCCAGCTTTTTGGTGAGAAAAGTAATTAAACTTGTCCACTTTTAGTAACCTTTTAAAAACATTTAGGTGTTTTACACCAGAAATAAATTCTGCACTGATGACCTCTGCTATAAGTTTTGACGCCATGACATTTTAAATGAAATGCTAATTATGTTCTTTACTTAGTGTGGCCTACGTAGGTTTTATTACAGATATTATTTTATTACAAAATGTGTCATATGATATTTTATATCATTACACTACACACTCTAAATAACACTTTTTTTCCTGCTATAGACAGAATTAAGGATGAAGATTTCTAACGTTATATTTCTAACAAGAATAAATATTAAATAAATAAATACCAGTTCAATAGTTTAATCTTTTTAACTGACTACACTTTGATCCGTGACTATGATTTTTGTATATGCCCTAATAAACATGCTGATCTCATGCGATTGTGTCCTGTCTCTTCACCTCTAAATCACACACACACACACACACACACACACACACACACACACACACACACACACACACACACACGAGAGAGAACAGCTTGTTCATATAAGAAAACAAAAATATGCAACAGGTATGCAATGTTAATTCCCCATTCCACCACAGTCCTTCTGCAGACTTCCGCTAAACCAACTCCCCACCTGCTACAATAATGAACAGTATTACATACATGACATACCTGGAATACCTGAGCTAATGGGACGATACTGTACAACCTATTCATCCCAATCACTAGTTGTGACTCATTGTGAATTTTCATGACCTTCTGTTGATTTCAAATTTTAAATGAAAAAACATCAGAAAAAATGGTCAGACTTTGACCCCACTGTATATGTTTATGTAGGACATTTAGACAAGTGTACATTTTTAATCTTGATGCCTGTAAACTTAGTAAGTTCACGGCAACTCTTTCAACACTGTCAAATACAACATTCATTCTAAATTGTGCAGTTTTGCTAATAAATTAAAACAATTTATGAATCAAAACAGGGTTGAAAGCTTAAAGAGAATTAAAGCCCCACACCTGAGAATAATAAATAATCTGCTTCATACAAACTCTAATTATTTTTTATTGTTTTGAGACCATAATTTCAGAGCAGATCAAATTAAAACAAAGCATCTAAGGGAGGTCAAGAAATGTGGAAGCACATGTGACACTACTATGTAACTTTTATTTATGGATAATGTTATTTTATGATTCCCCTCAAAACTTGAATTCCCTATTTATACTTCTTAAACCATTTCCGGGTTTACATATACGCTCAACGTAATGTCATTTTATGGTTTAAAACCGGTGTCTTACCATAAACTTCTCCCCCTCTCATTAAGTCCCACGGGATTCCATGTTCTTAATCTGTGTATCCATTTAAACAAATGCAGTGTTAGATTCCAACCCTGAGATTGTCAATTGGTTTATCCAGTGTTCTTTAAAATGATGAATCAGTTTTGTATCTTTGGTGTTATTCTTGATGTGTAAATGTTGTTTTAACCTTGCCGCTAGTGTGTTTTTAGTTTCCCCCAATATAGCGTTTCCGACAATATGCACATGTTATACAGCACACTATATTGCTTGTGTTCAAGTATAGATTTTGTGTTATGGGTGTACCTAAAATATATTTTATTTTTCTATGGTATGCTTGCCACGGAGACCGCTGCCGGAGAGTTTTAGAGCTGAATCTGGAACGGACCAAGATATCCTTAATGTTTTTGTTTTTTTCTGTACGCCGAAATGACTTTGAATTTTTGTAAAACCGTTAGTTGGTGTTGAGTGCATTCAAAATTGTTTTAAACTTTTTTATTTAAAGGCTAGTGTTTGTTGATTGTAGGTAGTTATTAACAGGATGACCTGTTGGGGGTTTGGCAGCAGGGTGTCTGGAGGTGGAGTCTTTATTTCCCTCAGTGTTGTGGCTTTGATTTGTCTTAAAAAATCTGCGACTATAGCCTCTATATCTAAGGGCTTTAAACAGTAGTGTCATGGAAGTCGTTCTCATCCGTTCAGATGCGGTGGAAACATTAACTGGGACTTGACTATCCCTTTGAACGTATGCTTTGGATTAAAACTCGATTTGTGTAAAAGACTATGCGTGTCTGTTTTTTTGAAGTACACTTTAGTCCTGAGTGCCCTGGACTGTTCAACAGGTTCACCCAAGAAAACCATAGTGTCTAGAAACTGAATGGATTGTCTATTAGCGTTGTGTTTTATTGTGATGTTTGTATGATGTGTGTTTGCAAGTATGATGAATCGATCGAATTCCTCCATTCCGTGCTGCCAAACCCCAAAGATGTCATCCAGGTATCTGTAGTAAACTAGGCGCTTAAATTTGCATCTGTCTAGAAGGGATGTTTCCCATTCTGCCATGTATATGTTTGCGTATGCTGGTGCAAATTTTTTGCCCATTGCTGTACCTTGGACCTCCAAGTAAAATTGTGAGTCAAATTCAAAGTCATTCCACATTAGGCCTATTTCTAAGAGTTGTAAAAGGTATTTATCCGGTCTGTATGGATCCGGGTGATTTCTGAAAACTTTTTGAACAGCTTTCAGTCCTAAGTCTGTTGATATATTTGTGCATAGGCTGTTTATGTCAATTGTAAAGAGAAATGAATCGTTGAGATGCTGACGTTTTGTATTTTGGCAATAAAGTCATATGTGTCCTTTATGTAGCTTTGAGGTGTTTGTGACAACGGATTTAAAAAAAAACTATCAATGTATTGGGCCATGCGATAGGACTCACTTCCGCAGTCCGACACTATCGGGCGGCCCCTGGGGATCTTGCCTGGGATGGTCCATGTTTCTGGTGCAGCATGTATTTTCAGTAATAGATAGAACAGTCTAGGCCTGGGAACATCTGGACCCATTAAATAATATTTCTGTTTTAGATTGATATATTTTTCCTGATGTAAACTATTCAGGACGTTTTGTATAATTAATTTAGTCTCGGCTTGTAGTGAGCGATTCAAAGGTATGTAATGGTCGGTGTTATTCAGTTGTCTTTTAGCCTCGAACATGTATTGAGCTTTGTCCAAAATGACAATCCCGACCCCTTATCTGCCGGTTTTAAGATGATGTCTGTGTTTGTTTTAAGTGAACGGATTGCGCTTTTCTGTGTGGGTGATAAATTGTCAGATGTTTTAAAAGATCTGTTTGAGCCTATTGCTATGTGATTGTGTTTAATTAGTCGTCTGATGTGTGTTACATGCTGCAATTGGCGGTTCCCATTTGGACGTTTCTATGAATGGGGTGGTATTGGTTTGTGTCTGGAAGTCAAAATAGTTTAAGATCTTTAACTTTCTATTGTGCAAATGGACATCCCTCTTAAGACCCCCAAGACCCGACCCACCTGGCGTCGGGATGAAGGTAAGCCCCTTCTCCAGCAGCAGCCTCTCTCCCTGTGATAAATGAAAAGTTTTGGACAGACTGAAAATACTGGAGTGCGATTGGTCATTGCACATCTCCGTCCTCAATAGTTTAATTGATCGCACCAACCATCAAACATACGTTGTGCCGTCTCTGTGGCCCAGTGGATGTGATCTTTCCCGACCCTGAAAAACAATCTGTTTAGTTCCCACAATGGACTACCGTGTGACATAATGTATTTATTCAACACCTCCAAATTCTGCTGCTCCTGTGGAGGTAGGGATTCTGAAAATTGAATAATGGGTGTGTGAATTGTGGCATTTGGGAATATAAAATTTGATTGGGCAGTTCTCCAAAGGCACTGCAGTTGTTTCATGGCCATTTTGTACGGATGTTGTCCCCTGTTATTTAAACCTCCGGACAGAATTACCTTATGTACAAGTGGATGTGTTTTTTGTTTCTGCAGAATTTTGGCCAAGTGTAGGAAGTTGGCCCCCGGAAAGCTGTCGACTTGTATGTTTGGACTTTTGATTTTAGGGATCCGACTGAGATTGGAGTCCCCGATGAAAACTACAGGTTTGAAAATGATGGACCAATCTACCGCTTTTCTATCCTTGTTGATATGTCTGTCTGGTTTATGGTCTAGATCAATGATATCCAAGAGCCCATCGTCTGTGGAATCCAAGGATACTCTACCAGATTTTGCCACTGTGATATGTTCAGGAGGGGCGGCTTAGGGTTAGGGGGTGTTGTGGATAAAAATGTCATAAAATAAACATGAGGGAGACCTAGTATCCAGTAAAGGGGAGAAGAAGAAAAGACAGGCACCAAGACACACAGAAGCGGTGTGAGGCGGATATTGACTGATATTGAATTGGATTCACACTTTAAAGATCTTAGATCTTTAAGAGTAATACACTATGGTTTATTAGTCAAAAAGTAGTATACGAGCTGAGGAGTGCTAACACACACACACACACATACACACACTCTCTCTCTCTCTCTCTCACACACACACACACATAACATTATAACTTTATAAGAATAATAAAAAGGAGTATTAAGGTAATATCATAATAGAATACTCTTTATTTAAAAAAAAATATTAGGATATGTAGGACAGTAGAAGGGTAATATAATGATATTATGAAGTAGGAAGTACAGTAAACCGTTTTTCAAGCAGTATAACTATACATAAAATAGAGATATAGAGCAAATATGAAAATAAATTATAAACTAGAAATGCAGGCTCGCAAGGAAGGCCTTAATGTTAAGAGAGAACCATGAGGAGCCATTTATAAAAGGGTGGCTGAGTCAAGCTGCCCCCCCGTGAGATAATAGTAAGACCAAGGTCACTCTAGATTGTTTTGTCTCTCCACTTTTTGATTCTACGGGTAATTCAAATCCCTTGGTTTTGATTCTCTGTTTTATTCGAAATCCCTTGGTTTTGATTCTCTGGGTTATTCGAAACCCCTTGGTTTTGATTCTATGTGTAATTTGAAAACCCCTGGTTTTGATTCTATGTGTAAGTGGAATAGCCCTTTTCTTGAACATAAGAGTAAGGTAGATGAGCTCTTTTTTAACCCTATTGGTAGTGATATAGTCTTCTTGAAACATATGGGTTATTTAGTGTGTAAATACAGTATAAATACTGGAGCTTAAGCTCAGGGTATCAGATCACTTCTGAGAATTCTCATCGGTGTGGATCTCGTGTGGTGGAACGGAACAATAAATCTAGGACCCTCGCTTCTTCTCACTCACGGCTGGTGTCTTTTTTTTCCTATCTCCAACTGGGCTCAGAGGTAGATGTAAGTATTGGCTTCTATGTTGAATTTTAAGTGTTTTTGGGTAATAGGCAAAATTTGAGCCAACAGGGGGTTAGGGGTTAGGTTTTTTGAATTGCTTATTTCTTAAATAAAATCCCAGATTCGGGTTTATTGCATATCTAATTCTTCCTTCTCTTTTTTCATCCATCATACTTTCAGGGTTTTATCCTGTCTTTATGTGTGAAGAATGGTCTGTGTATCTATCCTGTCCTGGTTTAAAAATGGACTAGTGGGTTTTTAATGGACTATGTATCTATCCTTTTCTGAGAAATTGGACTATTTAGGGTTAGGGTAAGGCTTAGGCTAAGGAATGAAGTTAAAGGATGGGGAGATGGTTAGGCTTAGGGTTGGGGTCAGGCATAGGGTTCAAGGTTATGGTTAGGGTTAGGGTCTAAAATTTCAAAAGAAATAAAGATCTTAGGTGTTTTAATTGGGAAGGATGAAAAGAAAGCAAGGGAAACCATGTGGGAAGGCATATTAGGAGGTATTGAAAGAAAACTGACTTTTTGGAAACTGAGGACTCTTAATTTAAAAGGGAAGGATTTAATCTTAAATGTGTAGATGGTGTCTAAGTTATGGTATACTTTATATGTGTCATCAATGCCGTTGTGGGCAGAACGAAGGCTGAAGAAATGTTTAGACTTTTTATGGGACAGAAAGCCACCAAGAATCGCGTACAATACTTTAATAGGTGCGGTGGAAAGGGGGGGGTTTGGGTTTAATGGCTGCTGAGCAAAGGAAAAACAGTTTGCGAGCGAAAATAATAAAAAAAAGTATATGGATGATGAAAATAAAGCAGCATGGAAAAAAACGGAATATTTTATAAACAAATGTGGGAATTTTAATTTGGGAGATAATATTTTATGGATGAAAAGAAAGAACTGGATGATGGAAGGGTTACCAGATTTTTATAAGGAAATGATGAGCGCCTGGGGGAAAATTTTAACGAATGTACATTTTAAACCCCAAGGCAGAGAGAACATTTTAAATCAGCCATTATTCTTAAACAACAGCATTTTAAATCAAGGAAAAGAGATTTTTTTTAAGAAATGGTGGGAGGTGGGAATCACAAGGGTTAGAGATGTTTTATATGAATTTAAAGAAGGCGTTTTACCTGTACAGTGTATAGTAGATGCAATGGAGGAGGAGAAAGAGGATTTTAGCAGACAAGAAATAATAAATAAGTATGATGTCATCAAAAAAGCAATACCTAAAGAGTGGATAAAGAGAATTGAAAGCATGGAAGAGGGGGGAACAGGAAGAGAGGTCTATGTGAAGGTGGGAGAAAAACTGGTTGCTTTTAAAGAATGTACAGTGAAAATGTTTTATAGCCTTTTTAGAGATGGAGTTTTTAAAAAACCTACTGTAAATGAGTACTGGCAACAGAAATTCAATGACCTTAAAGAAGAATGCATATGGAATAACATGAAAGGGACGATAGTAGAAACGAAATTAGAGAACCTAGAGTATTTTATCAGACAAAGTAATATTTACTGACTTCCTACTGAACAAAATAGGAATGGAGCAAAATGCAATATGTAAAGTATGTAATGATGATGAAGGGTTTTTACATTTGTTTTTACACTGTAAAGAGTTGAAAGATTTTAATGCGAAATGTAAGAAAATAATTGAACAACTGAGAGGGGAAAAAATGAGAAAGACACAGAATGGAATAAAATCATGTTAGGAGTGGATAAAAAGTGTAAAAACAATAAACTTATCAATCTGCTTGTGATGTTAAAAAGTGCAATATGGGAGAGAAGAGTTGTGGCAAAAAGAGAAAAAATTGTAATGGATGTAGAGCGTGTTTTTAAAAGAAAAGTGGAAAGATATATAGAATGTTTGTTTTTCTATTTTAAACAATAAGATGAAATGGATGAATTTTATAATGTTTTTACGCCAGAGGTATGTAAGGTTTTTGACGATTTACAATGGAAAGTGCCAGGATAACATGGGTAATTTTATCATATTAGGAATATAAGAGTTATTTATTTTTTTAAGGATTGACTGTGTTTTAAACTGATATTACAATGGATGTAAATAATAAATGTTTGTAAAGTTAGGATTTATTGTTAAATAATGTACATTCTGATGTATTTTAATGTGAAAAAATATTTATGCTGTAATATGTTTTTAATGGAATTTTTGAATACTTTTAATTTAAAAAAAATAATAAATTTAAAAAATAAATAAATAAATAAATAAATAAATAAATAAATAAATAAACAAACACACAAAGCCTGATCTCATCTGACCGTGGAAGCAAAGCAGAGTTGGGCCTGGTTAGTACTTGGTTGGGAGACTGAATGGGAATACTAGGTGCTGTAAGCTTTTTATTTGAATAAGTGTTTATGATCTCTGCACAACATCCTCTTTTGGGATAAAGATTGGAAACAGATTTGAAGGGGACCCAATCAATCAATCAATCATCAGTCAGTCAGTTCTTTGCTTACACTATTTAAATAGGCCCCATTTGGGGTCAGCTTTCGCTTACAGCCATACCACTCTGACAAAGCCTGATCTCATCTGACCTCGGAAGCAAAGCAGAGTTGGGCCTGGTTAGTACTTGGTTGGGAGACTGAACGGGAATACTAGGTGCTGTAAGCTTTTTATTTGGATAAGTGTTTTAAGCTCTTTACCTTCTCCTGACATTGAAGAATATTCATTACTACACCCATGCAGCCTCCAATTCCTACAGTTTTCTCCCATACATGAGAGATTAACTCTAGTGCTACCTAGAACAACCTCCTGGAACTGGTCAACTTTATTAAAATCCGGTGGAATTGGGCCATTTTCATGTTTTTTCAAGACAATTTTCATATCCAAATGTTCAGCAGTTACCATGAAACAGTCCATTTCTGAAAGTCGCCGTATAACCTGTAACAGGAGATGGTGTGGAGTTCTTATCATTTTCTTTATTTGTCCCAGGAACCCAGACAAGAAGTCAAGGCTTCCATGTTTTTTGACATCCTCAGAAAGATGGGTTAGCCCATGTACATTGTAGATAACAAAATCAGGACCATACAACTCACTAAAATGCTTTACAGATGACACTAGCAAACTGTGAGCAAAGTCATTAAGAACTATACAAAGAGTGGATTGGAGAGTATAAAAAGATAGCAACAGATAACAAAATTGCTGTACATTGGTTCTGACAGCACATTTAGAAGAACCATTGGACTTGTGTATAACAGAAACGGTCACAATTTTGTTGCTTTCCACCTCAGTCTTTCTGACAATTGCCTGGGTTTCCTAGCAAAGTCCTCAGGAATATAACGTCTCAAGCTAACAAGTGTGTCTGAGATTATAACACTTTGCCGAGCAGACAAATGACAACATAAAAGGCCCTGAAGCAAACCATAAGTCCAGCAGTTTTCACATAACACCAAGACATACAAGGTGCATGTAATCATGTGGAAAGAATGATACCATGCCAATTCCTGCAGCTTTTAAAAGAGATGTTTCAGTATGATCCGGACTGCAGAATCTCTCACCAACTTCAAAAAACAGCTAAAGACCCACCTCTTCCATGAACACCTAACCAACTCATAATTTAAAAATAAAAAAAAATAAAAAAATAAAAAAAAACCCGCACTTACACCTCTACTCTGCACTTTGCTTCTTCTGGAATTCAATTAATAGATCGTATACAGTAGCACTTCTTGTATTGTTCTCCGCTTGATATATCGCTTTGCTTGTATCTTTCTCATTTGTAAGTCGCTTTGGATAAAAGCATCTGCTAAGTGAATAAATGTAATGTAAAATATAAATGTAATGATGGTCTTCATCAGACATGTTGATAAAAGACTCATCAGTCCTACACGGGCTGTTGATCTCAGGAAAGGTCATTCTATGGTTGATGTACACACCAGCTTGGATGCACTTGTCACAACCTGAATAACCAGTATGTGATTTAATTCCCTTTATAAAAGCTCTAGCTGGAGCATCACACAGGATAGATGCGACTTTTAGAAAAATTGCTTCCCATTTATGGCAAATCCCTTTCTTAACCCTTGCAGTTCACTGACTAGATCTTTCAAATAGTCGTGATGTTGGCTTTCATTTTTACCACAGAACGGAGCAATGACAACTGGTTTCTTAGTATAACCCTGCAGTAACCCTATAATGGGCCAAAAACTACAAAGAAACTTTTAAACAGTGGTAAGCCATCCATGTTCAGTTGAAGTTTGAATTCATACTTCTCTAGAACATAAGACCAGATTCTTTCCATGGTTTTGGACAAAGCTTTAAGAATACCAAAATAATGATATGTGCCACCAGCAACATTTATCAATTTATCAACATTTATCAATTTATCACATTTAACAAGTTATCTCGCACTACAGCACCAAGATCATTTTCTCCTAAATGACTTCCAAATGAAGTCCAATGAGCATTACATCGACCTCTTTTACTGCTCTTTTTCTAACATTCCGTCTATCCATATTTTTGTAATGACCTGTCTGGTGCTGGTTCCAGTGTTGACTGTCACACATTTAAAATCTGTATACCATGTTTATATGTTTCTGTAAAGCTGCTTTGAGACAACGTCTATTGTAAAAAGCGCTATACAAATAAAATTGAATTCAATTGAATACCGGGGGTTCATGTCTAAACGCTCTGCCCCGGCGCACCTTGGATGATAGGGGGGAGAAAGTAAAGAAAAGGAAAAAAAGAAAAAATAAATAAATAAATAAGTAAAAAAAAAAGAATAATTAAAAAAAAAAAAAAATAAAAAATCATTTTCTAACGTGTCCCCCTGGAGCATCCAGAGGGACTTGGTCCAGGAGGGCTTCCCATGTAGCCAGGGCTCCCAAACAAAAGACTGACTTTCAATGGATCGCAACGATGTAGCTGCTCTGCCACTCACAACACCCAGACCCTTAACACTGTCCATATACTTTTGGACACTTAAAAAAATTCAGGACAACATGACTTTTTGGGAAAAGTCAAGTGCCTATCTTGTAAATTTCCTGTCCTTTACAGCAAAATTAAAGGTTAGTCGCTCCTTTAGTGTTTACAGACAAGGTCTTGTTCTTAACTTGTACAGGAGCTTGTTTGCCTCCAGTCTGGTGCCCAATGACTGAAGTTGCAAGAGAGGTAAAACAAGACAAAACTGGTCACCATGACTTTTGTGAGAAAATTCATGCATCTATTTCTGGACATTGCTTGATCTAAATGTTCTACATAGTGAATAAAAATCACAGATGACACTTGTGAATAAAACTATTATATATTAAATTCAAAAATATATAATGTAGTTGTCATATATATATATATATATATATACACACACACAAAACTCTGCAGCTCATCAAAAAATAAACGGGGTCGTCCATCAACTGAAAGCACGATGTCCGAGTTACAATTGGAAGCAGCATTTTGTATTTACTTACTTCTGTTTCTGAATAAATAAGCATTAGGTTATTATGTATTAGGCCCCTGGGATACCTGGGACTTAGAAGAAACTTGCACTTTGGAGAAGTTTAAGGACAGCCTTATACATTAAAAGTTTAAGGACAGCCTTATACAGGAACCCTTGGGATACCTGGGACTTTCAATTTTCAACATTTTCTAGTTATACCAGGGGTCTCTCAAGGTTTCTTCCTCTTAACATTGGAGTTTTTCCTCTACCGGCTTGCTCACCTGGGATAAATTCACACATTTAAAATCTGTATCCCGTGTTTATATGTTTCTGTAAAGCTGCTTTGAGACAACATCCATTGTAAAAAAAAAAGCACTATACAAATAAAATGGAACTGAATTGAAGTTACAGCGTGGTTTTGTACAACCAAGAATATAAGTCTGTCTCCTTTTCCCTTTCCTTATCGACAGTAGGAAATACAACATACACATACAAATGTAATATTTGTACACATGCAAGACCATATAAGGCTGCTTCAGTTAAATTTTTTTTTTTTACATAAATAAAAAAAAGGGGGGGGGGCATTAAAATGAAATATGCAATTACCCATTACATTCTTGGTTTTAACTAGAGATGCACCGATGTATCAGCCGATACCGAAAGGCTATTTTTCATCTATCGATAATTTAAAAACATCCGATAATCACGGCCGATTATATCCTGTCAATCAAAAGAGGGATGGAAAACACATGGATTTCGTGCTGTGTGTAGAGATGTCTCTTGTGTGGAATTATTTTGAATTGGGCGACAATGACGACAAAAATTGCGGTTTGTAAGCTGTGCACTGCTAAAATTTCGCGAATTTCTGTTAAATCTTAACACAACTAATTTGATTACACGCCTTAGATGCCGACACGCCAAGGAATATGACGAGTTTGTCAAAGCTAAAGCGGAGGCAGCTTCAGCTAAAAAAGCTAAATGCCAAACAAAGTCTAGCGTGATTCCCTCTATCGCACAAGTATTTGACAACACAAGAAAAATTTAATCTGACAGCACAAAAACTCTAGAAATTACTCAGAAAGTATTGGAGTTTATGGCGCTTGATGATCAACCATGCTCTGTAGTGAAGGACATGGGATTTCAGCGACTGGTAAAACACCTTGAGTCTCGCTACACTTTACCGAGGCGGCGTTATTTCACATTCGTCTACTTACCGGAGTTATACAACCGTATGGCAGATCATATTCACGAGCTTCTTCATAACCACTCCGCGATGAACTTCACCACAGATGTTTGGTCTTCAGATGTAAGTCTGACGAGTACGCTTAATCTCACTGCTCAGTGGCTCCACTGTGACTTTAAACTTAAAGTCTTGCTTCATGCACAAGAACTTCCCGGTTCTCACACTTCATAAGAAGCACCTGCATCGCGTTGTAAATCGCGCTGCTCGCAGGTGAACTCTCGCGATACTCCTGGGCAGAACGGGAACTCACATTCCTGCTTCTTAAAGGGCCAGCGGAACATTTTATCCCTAGATGAGAAGGACATCTGTGCATACTGCATAGACAATACACTTAATTAAGGGCTTTAATAGCCAGTTTCACAATTGGAAGGTTGTCTTCTTTTTCACCTGGTTATTTATATATAAAAATATAAAGTATTTAGCATGTTTGTATTTAGGTACTTCTGTTTCTAAATAAATAAGCATTATGTCATCAAATCACAAGTCTGTTTTGATTTAATGGTCAGAAGCTGTACTAAATGACGAATAACCTAAAATCACAAACATGATACTTGTAAATAAAATAATTTCATATATGCAATTTATTAGATCCTTAAAGTAAAAAGACAGCTAAATAGTGAAAAACATAATTGTTGGATTTATACGAATGAATGACAATAACTTGCTAATAGTCCATCAACTTAATTTTTCTAATTGGCATGTGCTCCAGTCAGTGTTGTTCATGGGGAATTTATTATACAACTTCTACAGTTGTACAGTTGTAGTGAACTTCTACAGTGAAAAAAACCCAATCCTTTAAAAAACAGTTAATGAAACTGAGGCTCGAAGGCGGGTCGCTGTCATAGAAAGTCTGCTGTTACCACTGCAAGTACCAGAAGTCACTGACTGCAAAACTGTGTTTACAAGAAGAGTCACTGCAGTCATCAAAGTTGATGGGATAGAGATCTGCTGGGCTAGCGGTGTGGATGAAAGGGCTCTTGCTTCATTTTGTGCTTATTTTGTCTTCAATTCAACATATCCATCTCATTTGAAGAACACTCTGATTTCTCTTCAGCAATATGTTTTGAAACTTACTGTGGATGGTGACAAGCCTCTACCTACTCCAGTTACCAGAGTAATCAACCTCTTACAGTAATATCTGCCAAAAATGCCTCGTCTATTCTGTTGTCCTAAATGCTCTCGGAGAACGATTGTCAAATTAATCCAGCACATTGGTCTCATTCATGCACATGAGGCAATTTTTTCAATAACTTGTGGTCT
Organism: Ictalurus punctatus; assembly: GCF_001660625.3. Taxonomy (NCBI): domain Eukaryota; kingdom Metazoa; phylum Chordata; class Actinopteri; order Siluriformes; family Ictaluridae; genus Ictalurus; species Ictalurus punctatus. The sequence continues at coordinate 277,883 of NW_026521087.1, forward strand.
TAATGACTGTCAGAGGACCTTTTCAAAGTATGAGTCCTTTAGATGTCATATTTACCAAAAGCATAAAGACACTGTATTACAACGGACTATGGCTGATGATCCTCAGCATTTGCGATGGTACAATGACGATGGTGCTTTTGAAGTTTGTAATCCCCTCGGGTCTAAACGTAACAAGCAAAAACTGTGTGCAATCTACTATACAGTTGGAAATATGGGTACAAAGAATTACTCTCAGTTAAAACATTCATTTAGCTTTACTTCCTTTTGTTATTATTATTCATACTGTGTGAAATGTCAGGATGAGTGGACTGTCCTCTCACCAGGTGAGGAGGTTGATTACCAGGCACTAGGTATATACAATGTTGTTGACAAATTACTTATTGGCACTAGATATTCTTGCTGAAGACAAAACAGCCCCACTTTATATTGATTTTACTCCTCACCCTTTAATCTATCTTTCTTCTTCTTCTTCTTCTCCTTATTGTTATTATTATTATTAGAGTAGTAGTTTAGTAGTATTCATCTTAGCATAGGATTAGGAAGTGATTTCTAAAAACTGTCAATCACACCTTCATGCTAACTCTGTACATGATGTCAATGGTGCACTGCTCCTCTCTCTCTCTCTCTCTCTCCATAGATACTTACAGGGACCCTCGACTTTAAGTCTTTTTATTGCAAAAGCAACTGCTAAAATAATTATGTGCAGATAGAAAAAAAAAACGTATTAGGCTAAGCAACTGTTCTGAGTTCTTTTTCCTAGCAGTTTTTGTCATGTATATATATTTCATCAGCGCTACTACGAGTTTCTTTTTTTTTTCCCCCAGTAACAATAATATAGCCTTATTCTGATTACTCAGAAAGACTATAATTTTATTTACAGTTCCTCTCCTTAACTTCAGTCACTTCCTCACTGAAACCTATAATCAGAATAACTCCAAAGCTCAGGTCTAAGCCTAAGTCTCCACTCTAAATCATGTGTCTAGAACACAGGCTCTGAACTCTTATCTAACACATTTAGTGTTTTATCTGCTCTAAAGCACCCACCTCAGCTCGTGCAGGCCGCTTAATTAGCTGATGACTTGAATCAGGGGAGTTTGGTGCAGGTTCTAATTGAACATCCTCAGGAGTGTAAGGAAGCCTCTCTAATATCTTTCTTACCGGTTCAACTCCAACTTCATCACCACCCCAAGAAAGCACTGCATGTTAGTAGTGTTCTGGGTCAGTATCTAAACTGATAGTCTATTCACACACACTAGCACTACTGCACTTCACATCCAGTATTTCCTTCTCTAATGTAGTGGGTTAATTGGTAACAGGTTTGTCTGATTAGTATTCTGTTAACAATGTCGGTGTGTTGGTTGGAGTTGTAGTTTGTGTTTGCCATGTTTGTAGTCTGAGGTGCATTCTGGGAAACGGAGTCGCTGGTTTGCTGTGACATGACAATGACACTTGAGAGTTTACTGTTCAAGACTCAGAATTACTATACATTACTATAATTACCATCAAGCTGCACATGACATTTTATGAAAGTAGTACTATGTTTTTTCTCATTTACGGGTACCTCATACAGTCAAAAAGTTATTGAATTTTAATTATTTTCTTAAAAATAAAATAAAAAAATATAAAAACTGAGTTGTGATTAGTTGTGAAATTAGACAACACTCGCAGACTCGTCCTCTGAGGTGAAAAAGGTTTATTACAGAAAGATGGTTAATACAGCATAGAAGAAGTATCCCAGAAGACAAAAAAATGTACATGATCATCCTGTTTACAACGTTTACAGCCAGGCTCTTAATGCATGCTGTTACCTTCTTGAGCATCAGTGAATGTTTGCACCTTTTGGAATAATCGTGTACGAGTCCCTCGGTTGTCCTCAGTGTGAAAAGATGGATCGGAACATCATATAACCTCTACTGGAAAGGGCTAAAATATGCAGGAAAAGCAAAGTATGTGAAGGACCTGGAGGATTTTTCTGAAGAACAGTGGGCAGTTTAACTGCTCAGGACAATCAAGGGACTCATGAACAACTATCATAACACATAAAAAGAGTCGTGGATCATTCAGGTAACGACACACAGTATTAAGAATCAAACGTATGTAACCTATATGTAAGCATCTGTTATGTGAAATAGCTTATTCATGGCGGTACTAAATAAGAAACTTAGGATTTTTATGATCAATCTTATTTTGTTAAGAGTATTAAGATTTTGCAAGGGGTATGTAAACTTCCGACCGCAACTGTATACACACACACACACACACACACACACACACACACACACACACACACACACAAAAATTCAACCATTTAAAAACAGCAAGGACTTTTATAAACAATCAAAAATAGACGATAATATGAACATTTTAACAAATTAACAAAGACACCACAGTTAAAACACTCTAAATACCTTCTTTTTTCAAAAGTTTTCAAAAGTCTTCTCTTGCGCCCGCACTCTCGATCTGATGCCAGCTGGAGCCACCTCTTCATGGTCCCCTCGACCTCCATCTCTGCAGCTTTAGCCGTGAAGAGGTTTCTATGAACATTGGAAGAAAGCAATACATATCGTAAGGTTATTATGAATCTTAAGCATTAATTACGTTTATACCATGGTCAGTGTGAATATTGGATTCTGAATGGCTGGAAGGTGTGCATTATAACCGTTTATTGCACAGGTAGTTCCAGTCAGTTTGATCACTGTGAGCATTTCTAAATCAACGTGCAGCCTACATGCACACACAAACACACACACACGCACAGACACTCGAGCATACAGAGACATTCGTGAACACACATTCGTACACACAGACACTTCTTGCCGGCGCTGTCTGCAACTTTAACAAAAAAAATAGCTTTGCTGGTGAAAAGTTACATTATATTTCTCAGCAATGAGGTGTTACCATCACTGTTTGTGAAGTAATTCAACTCTCAGTTTTACTACACTACTGCTGCGCAACACTGACTATGTTTACATGGACAGCAGTAATCTAATTATTGACCTTACTCTGAGTAAGATAATAACGTGAATAAGGTGTTTACATGTGTCGCGCCATGCCGTCCGACGTCCCTCCAGAATTTCACATGTCAACATACAGTTCGTCTTCGTTATGGTATAGTATACAGTTTTGGGTGTTTTTAATTAATTTTTTTATGAACGCTTTAAGCGCAGTTATTGATTTGTCATGCTGTACGTGCAAATAGACAACTGCTTGAAGCCGTGAACTGCATCCCAAACCGTGCACTTAGCGTCTATATAGTAGCCGAGATAGATGTATTTTCCCCACTACAGGCCTATAGTAGGCAAGTATGCGGTTTGGGACGCAGCCGTGCTCTCTTGTTCGCCATAAAATGTTGAGCACTGCAGTGTGTGTACGTGTCCTGTCGCAAAATGCGGTGAAAACTCACACGATGTTAATAATGTGATTCAGGTGTTTACATGTCTGTAATACACGTTGATAATGCGACTAAAACAGGAGTACTCCACAAGGGTCTTAATTCGATTAGTGCTCACTTCGAGTAACTTGACTTTAATCAGATTAAGGTAATTAAAAATTGCTGTTTACATGGTAGTTTCTTAATCAAAATATCGTCTTAATCGGGTTAACAGTGGATTATTGTTGTCCATGTAAACGCACTGACTGACTGCTGAGAGGCACATGATGCAGGTAGTTCATACATGCTTAATCTCTCTGTCTCTGATAGATATCTGTCAATTCATTCAAATAAATGTAATCTCATCACACTACTTTATCTCTGTGTCTGATTTATATCGGGCAAAATTCCAGATCTAACGACCTAACTAATAGAAATTAACTGTCATTTTAAACTTCTAATCAAAGTTTGTGCTTCTAAAATCAATGACAGCTTTAACTTTATTAATTGTGGAAAGACCATGGTATAAGCGGGGTAATCCATGGCTAGGTGACGATTTGAACGAGTGGTTCTTTTACTCCACATCATGCACTAAAATCGTTTAATGCACATCTAGCTGTGGATTACCCCTTAGATATCATCTGAGAGAGACAGCTAATTCTGTATGTAAACAGATATACTTACCAATCACGACCTCTCCAAGTTTGAGAGTGGCCAGTGAAGTCTTTCCATTGACTCCCCTACAATTGAGGTTCTTTGCCAGGGAGTTAGCAGTCACCCTCTTCAGTATGCGCCAGGTGCAGTCGAGCACATCTGCCCTGTCAATAAGCGCCAACCAGTTTACCCGAAACCGATGATTTTTCAAACAATAATATAATATAAAATATAAATAATTAATAAGCATGTATTGCCTTGTCAACTGTGTCAGTGCTTCTCACTACTCCTGCAGTTACCCTGCCCTGTGTGCTTTCCATGTTTTGCTCCTCTACCAAAGATTAGGTTATAACTGTTCCCTCATATCAAAGTGGTGTTGAATGTTGTGCTTTGAGTACGAGTGTGTCACCTTGAGAAAACAAACACTCTCAGTAGCTGTGTAATTGTGCAAGCAATTGTTAACAAAAAAAGGAAAAAAATTCTCACCAGTTTTTGCTTGCAATCTGGGCTCTGTTGCATCCTTCGCTCCAGACTATGCAGTTGAGGAAGATCTTGCAGGGGCAGTAAATCTTCATCAATATCCAAAGACTGCACCTGGAACACCTGTAGTTGAAGCAATCTCATTGGTTTGTTGGTCCAGCACCATCTCTAATTTAGTCAACACCTCCCTCAGCATGGCTATGGTAAAGAAGTTAACAATATTTACAAACGATACACACTACAAAACTGTACAATTCCATCCTCAGTCTTATTCCTAACCTACACAAATTCCAATAAGATGGCTGAGTGGAAATCACGGTTAATTAATACCTACAAAAGAAAGTCAATCAGAAAGCAGAAGAATACTTGGTACAGCCGATACTGAAAAAAAAAACTTATCGTATCATTCTTTTTAAAATTTTAGTATCAACTTGGTACAGATACTTTTGACATCACAACTTACCAATTACAACATCCTTGAATTGCAGGGATGCCAAGGATATTTTCCCATTCATTTGTAACAGCTAGCTGCACAGTGACAGGGGCGGCTGTGGATCAGGTGGTAGAGCGGGTTGTCCACTAATCGTAGGGTTGGCTGTTTGATTCTCGGCCAGCAGGACTCCACATGCCGAAGTGTCCTTGGGCAAGACACTGAACCCCAAGTTGCTCCCGATGGCAAGTTAGCGCCTTGCATGGCAGCTCTGCTACCATTGGTGTGTGAATGGGTGAATGAGACACAGTGTAAAGTGCTATATAAGTGCGCCATTTACTATTTTACCATTTATTGACACAGAAGCGGAGTCCATTCCATTCCATGGTGTTTTAATTAACGGAAGTAAAAAAAGAGATGAAGAGAAGGGTGTGGTCTTAGGAAGCAATAAAAAGAACAGGTGACTAGGTGAGAGAAAGCGGGACGCGGAAATGAGAGCCAGGTGGGAATGGCGGAGCTGATGGTGTGTGTTTGCCAAGGACCATGCTAATGCTCTTATTGTGGATTATAAACTTGTGGATATTGATTCAGGAGGCTGGCGAACACTTCGGGAATATTCTGCCAAGGTGAATAAACGAGCGAGCGGAGTTTTGAGGGTTCGGCGGCACATCACGGGTTTGAGATCCTTTCTTTAATACTTTTGTGGAGAACCAGTATGTTTAAATCGTTGGATGTTACTGTCTGTAAAGAACTCTGAGTGTTAAGCGGAATCTGACTGCTCTTTCCCATGCTTTCGGGTTCACGAACTCCCGTATGCTTAAATCACCGCCATTGAAGTGCAACTTTTAAAGTGAACAACTTTTTTGTTTTGGTTAAGAATTATTTTGGGGTTAAATGTTTTTTTTTCTGCCTTTTGTGTGTGAAAATTTTCTTTTATGAATAGAGCCTTGTTTCCTTATGGGTGCGTTTATTAATCCTACGTAGGGGAACTTTTTGGTTTTCATTATTTCGGTTTCTATGACTGAAATGATCTGTATTTCCTATGTTTACTGCATAAATAATAATAATCTTATTTTGTAAGAATTGAGTAACCTACTGATTTTTTCTTCTGAGTGATGCCCAAATTATAAGTTATAAGTGATGGTTAATTTGAACTGTCTGGCATCCAAACCCCATAAGGTACCACGCTACAGAGTGGCGCCCAAATGGGGACCGAACCATAAGATTTAGAAAGTTTAGTTGGGGTACTGAACTTAACAGACTTGGACAATTGCGTTATTGATGGACTTGACCATTGTTAATTATTGTGAAATACAGTGTGTACATATATTTTCAGTTTTTCTGGTTGGTGTTTACATGAAATGTATGGTTATGGAGAACATTCAGGAGTCTGTGTAACTACTTGCTGCTCTGTATTGTTTCTCTTCTTCCCTGGCCATGTCTACCCCTACCCCTCGAATCAAATGAATCAGTACTCTTGTCTTCTTCATGAAGGAAAGGGCCAGGCTTCCACATTCAGTGGAAAAGCAGAGACTGCCTGTGATCCTGTGATTTTGCAAGCAGCTGTTATCTGCCTTGCTACAAAAGCTCAATGGAAGGGAAACCACTCCCAGCCTTTTTCGGGCGTAGACCTCTTGCTGATAGGTGAAGTTGGCGACCGGTACTTTACGGAAAATTTTCCAGTCACGCACAGAGCCTTACTGAGCAACGAAAGAGCCAGGCTTCCACTTTCTGGGGAAAACCAGAGTCTCCCTTTCATTTTGTAAGCAAATGTTAACTGCTTTGCTACAAAAGCACAAAAGAAGGAAATCTGCTCTGTCCAAGGTCTTGCTTTCCGGCTGTTCCTAGAGGACCTGAACCTACAGTGACGACAACTGCTCAGTCATTAAAGCATAGATCAAAATTTCTAGCTTGTTTCTGCCCAGTCTCAAACCAGGAACCTTTTGTGTGTTAGGTAAACATGATAACCACTACACTACAGAAACCAGGACAGATTGGCCCTTTGGCTGTTGCCTATGGTCTTCTGATGAGAAGAGCACATACTGAAACTTTTGTTCACCTGAGCTGAATTGCCCAGCGGTGCATTGCTGGTGTAGTGGTGAGCATTGCTCCTGTCCAAGCAGTTGACCTGGGTTCGATTCCCAGCCTGTGCATGGATTGTAACTTGGAGCATCTCAAGGTACTTTATGGTAGTTGGCACAAAAGGAAGGAATCACCTACCTGACAATAAATTGGTCAACAGAATGTGCCAAAGGCTTCTCTGCAGGCCTCCTATGACTCTTTCTGCTTCCCACTTGAATTCTTAGTGCTTTCTTTGCTGTTTTGCATCATTATCCATCAGGGAACATTTGACCCGTGAACAGGGGCGAAAATGTAAGAACATGCGGTCTCTCCGGGTCTGTCGTTTGTTAACAACAAGCTAGCATGCAAACTGTGATGAGAGGTGTACATTTTCTGCGATCAGCCATCTATATAGTCAATGTTTTATATTTAATAAGCAAATATGTCTATATGCTGATTGGTCTTAAGCAGCGTTGTCCAATCTTCAGCTTTTCGTTCCAATCTAGCAGGAGCCACACCTGATTCCAATTGCTGGATCCGCCGATCTTGGCTTTCAATAGACTAAAGTGTGGCTTCTGCTTGGTTAGAATGACAACCTGCAAACACACTGGCCCATTCTGGAAAAGACTGGACAACCCTGATCTAAAGCAAATAACCACTGAGGTAAGTGCCACTTTGTGAGTTCTGAATCCCTCATGCCGACTCGACGTCACTCGACGAACGGGGAAGGAACTGGTAGATCAGAAGACATCCCACGGTTGATGAATGGCAATTTCAAGTCGAGGGTTTTCCCGCTTGGAGGTGGGGAATTACAAGTTGCAACCTCGAGTCAAGCACATCATTACTCTTGTCTTCTTGTTGAAGGAAAGGGCCAGGCTTCCATATTCAGTGGAAAAGCAGAGACTGCCTGTGATTTTGCAAGCAGCTGTTATCTGCCTTGCTACATAAGCTCAATGGAAGGGAAACCGCTCCCAGCCTTTTCCGGGCGTAGACCTCTTGGTGATAGGTGAACTTGGTGACCAGTACTTTACGGAAAATTTTCTTATTGTCTTATTGAGCAACGAAAGAGCCAGGCGTTGTCAAGGTGATGACAACCGTTCAGTCATTAAAGCAAAGTTCTCACTTGTTTCAGTACAGTTTCAAACCAGGGACCTTTTGCGTGTGGAGTAAACATGATAACCACTACAGTACAGAAACCATGACAGGTGCCACCGTTGGCGGTTGCCTATGGTCTTCTGATGAGAAGAGCACATCCTTAAACTTTTGTTCACCAGAGTTGAATCACCCAGTGTGGCATTGGTGGTATAGTGGTGAGCATAGCTGCCTTCCAAGCAGTTGACCTGGGTTCAATTCCTGGCCAATGCACAGATTGTAACTTGGAGCTTCTTGTGTTAATTGGCACAAAAGGAAGGACTCACCCAACTGACAATAAGTTGGTCAACAGAATGTGCCATAGGCCTCCTATGACTCTTTCTGCTTCCCACTGGAATTCTTAGTGCTCCCTTTGCTGTTTGTACACACATCATTATCCAACAGGGCACGTTTTACAGGGGTGAAAATGTAAGAATATGCGGTCTCTCCGTGTCTGGGGTTTATCAGGGAACCAGTATTTTTTGCATGCTTTACAGCACAGACGAGAGGAAAGGATATAATATTGCCCGCTGGTACCAAGAATCACTCTGGGTCTTCCCACACCAGAGGAAACAACCTGAGCATGTGGACAGCTGTAAAGACAAGGCAGGATGTAATTGTTCCTGAGCCTTTCCATAATACTGTGCTCCAGTTTCCAGATGAAGAATGGATGGAGCTGGAAGTATTTTGGTGATGACAGGCCTGTGTTGGTTTCTATAAGCTCAGGCTGAGGAGGATAACGCCACAAGGAAACCATTTTCATAAGGTGTCTCACGGGTCGTGATCCTGGCCAGAGTCCCATGGCTTCCATTGCTGTTTTCATCCAGATTTTTTGCTGGAGGGAGTAGTTCCAGCAGTTAATATCTTGGATGCAACTGGATACAGGGGCGTCTGTCTGTGTGGAGGGCTCTGGTGCATGTTCAGCAGGTACTGACTTCACAGCAGCTGTTGGAGGTGCTGTAGGTACTGACTGTGCAGCAGCTGTTGGAGGTGCTGTAGGTACTGACTGTGCAGCTAGTGGTGGTACTCTGGGAAGTGATGCAGGGGCTTTACTCTGTGAGGAAATGCTAGGCACAGTAGGTGGTGGTATGTGAGGATGGCAGACCACATGTGGTGTTGGCTGTGGCAGAACTGCATGGAACAATAAGTTAAGAAATTAATAAAACATTTATAGGATATTTATTTAAAAATTCCATTAATGCAAGTTCAAATAATGTTCACCTATATGATTGAGTTGTACAAGTTATTTAAAAACTTAAAATGATCACAAATTGACCCTAATTTGAAAGTTTACTCTTTAAAAACAGGTAAATCTTTGAGTAGACAATACAAACATCTTAAACAGCACGCATAAAATTCATGAAGTGCACTCACCCTCATCACTGGTATGTTCAACCTTTACCAATAGTTAGTATAACAAAAGAAGACAAGTTTTAGAACAGGCAAGAACACTGCCAAAACAATAAAAAAGGGTGTGAAAAAGAGTTATAAAGGATAAATCTGTGGGTAATAGGATACTCCTCCAAAACTGCTGTGGAAAATACCCTCTTGTTGTGAACAAGACTGGACACCCGGTGGCTGCAGGTGACTCTGAAATATACAATAGAATTTGTTTAGTATAACTCTAGTATGTGCAAATTAATATGCCATAAACAGGTTGAACTAGATAATTCTGGACATAACAGACATGACATTAATGCACCCTCTTGGTTCACTTACTCTGCTGTGTAGGACTTTTGGGTGGAGACAGACTCAGCATCATCTTCTCCAGTTCCTCATCTTCCTCCATTACTGTGAAATGAAACAAATACATCAGTAGACTGTAAGAATCTATATAAACAAATATAAATGTGCTTTACTCACCTGGATAATCAGAGGAAAGGCATGAAGTGGATGTTGCAGAGGGAGTTGATGGTGAGGGTGAAGGTGTAGCAGAAGGGGCTGTGGTCACCGTTTTTTTCTGCTTTAAAAGGTATTGCTGCATGCGGTACATTTTACTTCCAGGAACACAGCTTTTCCCCATTATAAAGGCAGCATACCCATCAGCCCTGGTATTCCAGATCTTCCTCCAGGTGTCTTGTGCTCGTGCCCCAAATCCAACAACATTGTGTCCAAAAATATATTGCATCTGTAGTGATAAAAACCAACCCTCGGAACAACGCCATGGATTCAACATGTGTCCAAAATATATTGCATCTGTAGTGATAAGGACTACCATTGAGAATGAAAGTTAAGGAAAGTTAAGCATAACTATTTTCGGCTCCTGCACAAAAGGTCCCTGGTTCGAGACCGGGCAGAAACAAGCTGGAAGTTTTGAAGTTTGCTTTAATAACTGACCGGTTGTCATCGCTGTAGGATCAGGTCCTCCAGGAACAACCAGAAAGCGAGACCTTGAACAGAGCAGATTTCCTTTTTTTGGGCTTTTGCAGCAAAGCAGATAAAATTTGCTTACTAAATGAAAGGGAGTCTCTGGTTTTCCACAGAAAGTGGAAGCCTGGCTCTTTCGTTGCTCAATAAGACAATAAGAAAATTTTCCGTAAAGTACTGGTCACCAAGTTCACCTATCACCAAGAGGTCTACGCCCGGAAAAGGCTGGGAGCGGTTTCCCTTCCATTGAGCCTTTTGTAGCAAGGCAGATAACAGCTACTTGCAAAATCACAGGCAGTCTCTGCTTTTCCACTGAATGTGGAAGCCTGGCTCTTTCCTTCATCAAGAAGACAAGAGTAATGATGCGCTTGACTCGAGGTTGCAGCTTGTAATTCCCCACCTCCAAGCAGGAAAACGCAAAGAAAACGCACCCTCAACTTGAAATTGCCATTCGTCAACAGTGGGAAGGTCCAAATTTTGCCTATTACCTGAAGACACTTAACATAGGAACAGATACTCACATATTCAATTGGAGAAAGAAAAATAAGACACCAGCAGTGAGTGAGAAGAAGCAAGGGTCCAGGTTTATTCGTTCTGTTCCACCACACGAGATCCACACAGTTTGAGACGTCCCAAAATGCGATCTAAAAAAAAGAGAGCTCTTCTATATATACAGTTTTCTATGTTTTAGAAAGAGCCTTCCCACAATACCATTAGGTTTTCGAAAGAGCCTTCCCATAATACCAATAGGTACTAGACTCAACATTTTGGAGAGACCTTGGTCTCACGGCGTCGGCTGTTCCCATCGACGGTTATCTCACAGGTGCAACTTGGCTCAACTACCCTTATAAACGGCCCGTCTTGGTTCTCTCTTAAAATTAAGGCCTTCATCTGTGTTAGTCCTGACTTTTTCTCATGAGAAAAGAATCCTCCACACCTTCAAGTGCATTATGAGTAAGTTTCTTTCACGTTTTTCTGTATTTCTGTTTTATAATGCTTTTTTCTTTTCATATTTGCTCTACATTTCTGTTTTATATCTGGTTATACTGCTTGCAAGTATTTTACCCCCTTTTCTGTACTCCACACTTCACAATATCGTTATAATATCCTTATAATCCTTATATTATCCTCATAATATCCTAATACTCCTTTTATTATTCTTATAATGTTCTGTTTTCCTTCTGTATGTGTGTGCATGGTGGCATAGGCTTGTGTGTGTGTGTGTGTGTGTGTGTGTGTGTGTGTGTGTGCGTGTCTCTTAGTTGACCGTTCACCCACGCTCTGAGGCATGCCGCACTAATCAAATACATGTATGGTTTGCGCCTGGCTTATCTGTGCGTGTTGTGTCTTAGGTGAACGTCAGCCCAGTGAATTTTCAATAAAATTACATATTACTCATACTAGGTCTCCCTTGTGATTTTCATGTATATTTTATATACAACATCTTCTCATCTACCAGTTCCTCCCCTGTTCATCGAGTGACGTCGAGTCAGCATGACAGATTCAGAACTCACAAAGTGGCACTTACCTTAGTGGTTATTTGCTTTAGATCAGGGTTGTCCAGTCTTATCCAGAACGGGCCGGTGTGGTTGCAGGTTTTCATTCTAACCAAGCAGAAGCCACACTTTAGTCTATTGAAAGCCAAGATCAGCGGATCAAACACTTGGAATCAGGTGTGGCTCCTGCTAGATTGGAACCAAAAGCTGAAGATTGGACAACGCTGCTTAAGACCAATCAGCATATACACATAATTGCTTATTAAATATAAAACATTGACTATATAGATGGCTGATTGTGGAAAATGTACACCTCTCATCACAGTTTGCATGCTAGCTTGTCGCTAACAAAAGACAGACACGGAGAAGCCGCATTTTCTTACATTTTCGCCCCTGTTCACAGGTCAAATGTGCCCTGATGGATAATGATGTGTTAACAAACAGCAAAGAACCACGATCAATACAAGTGGGAAGCAGAAAGAGTCATAGGAGGTCTGCAGGGAAGCCTATGGCACATTCTGTTGACCAATTTATTTTCAGGGAGGTGATTGCTTCATTCTGTGCCACCTACCATAAAGTACCGCAAGTAGCTACTGATTTCAATCCATGCATGGGCCGGGTATCGAGCCCAGGTCAGCTGCTTGGAAGACAGCTATGCTCACCACTATACCACGTTGTGCAATTCAACTCTGGTGAACAAAAGTTTAAGTATGTGCGTTTCTCATCAGCAGACCATGGTCAACAGCCAAACAGCTTCACTGTCCGTGGTTTCTGTAGTGTAGTGGATATCCTGTTTGCCTCACCTGCAAAGGCCAGTTGCGTGTAGGTGGCAAACACATCCAAATCACCAGGACAAAAAAACAAGAACAAGGGAGAAGCTTGGTTGAACAGCAGAGTTACCAGGGTGACATCAGAATTTGGAAACTTCTAAACCAATGAATTTACTATTACGTAATAAAAAGTCATGCAGTGAATAAGACACCGAACTGCATATGTTTGAAACACAATGTATGTTTGTTTAATAATGAAGAGACAAAATATAACCATTCAAAATGTTAAAATATCTAAATATTTAAATGTTTAATATTAAAAATATGAAACTCTCCATTATGTTTGGTGTAAAGTTGATCACTCGATGCTTTCCGCTGGTTTGTCATTGAGTGTGATTCTCATTCTGAGATGTTTTTGTCATCAGGATGGTTTTAAACCTAATGAGCTCATATTTCACACTAAAAACTGCTTTCTTTTAGTAGCAGAAGGATAAGATGCAGCGGCTTTTTGGTGAAAAGTCAGCTTCAGTTTGTGGGAAATGCCCTGCCCTCCGGGGCAAAACTGTTTTTTTAAGCTGATTGAACAAGTATGTGTGACTTTTTATTTTATTGGAAAAGGGGGAAGTCATTCTGACTTTAATTAGACACTTTTAATGATCTCAGTCACATTAGGATCTGACAGCAACAAAAGAGAAGCGAAAGTGATGTGAGTGTAAACCGAAAGTGAAGCAAATGCGAAGTTAGACTGAAAGGAGTGTGAAATTTTAAAAAATTAGTAATACTCCTTAAAGGTCTAAATGAAATAAAATACAATTCATAAATCATAGTGCAAAGAATATTGTGCAATATGAACATAAAGTGCAAGCCTAGATTATGTGTATGCACATAAAAAAATTTATTTAATCTAGATTTAAAGATACTTACATCTGTGGCACATTTAATATCGACTGGGAGCTAATTCCAGTTTATTTCAGCACAAAATCTAAACACTGCTCCATGTGTGGAGCTATATTGGAAATAGTGTGGTGGGATGCAGACCTAGTCTTAGATCATATAATACAGCTCTCCTTGTAACATTCCTTGATGAGCTGACATCAAGGATCTGAAAATGGTGCCAAGGTTACTGCAAAAAAAAGTCATTAAAATCTTTTAAACCCCTGCTGTAATGTGTGGGAGTGTTGAGTAACTGCAGTGACGCTTGGGGGCAGTAATGAGCGTTAAGGTTGCTTTTCACCTCCAGACGGAACTCGCGAACAAACGCAGCTACGCTCTAATTGGTGGAGCTCCTGGACGAGCTGCTATTTAATTGGTGTTGCGCTTTAGCGGGAGTTTTAGTTTCTTCCGTGTTTGTCTCAGAGCTGTAATGGTCGAGGCTTTCCGGTGACGCGCGTGTTTGTGTTTATTCATTCAGCATGAGTGCTTACTGAAGTTATGTCTAACAACTTATTCCTTGCATCCCTGCATGCTGGTCAATAATTAGTAAAACATTTCTGACATTTGTTTTTTGTCCGTGTGTGATTAAGAGAGACATAAGGGGAATCTCCAAACTAAAGAAACAAACAGCAAAAATGTCTCACAATCCCAGTTATAATCTAATGAACGAAATAAAATATTAAAAACACAGTTTATTAACTGATTTCAAACAATCAGGAACAAAAAGAGTTACAGTTGACTAAACCGTGACATATTTAACTGGTATATCCAAAAAGGAGAGAGAAAAAAACGAAAGTGACAAACGGTAAACATGTCTTATCCGTGTAATCATTATAGATGCAAACAAAGCCCTTAGATTGTAAAATAGTACACATCCAGTGAAAACAAATTAGAGGAAAGGTATATAGCCTGTGGCACAAACAGAGCTTAAACCTAATTTTCACCAAGCCTTATTTACAAAACCAACGAGTGATAAACCAATTATTTTTTCACCATCTTTTAACCAAACGTGTGCTTAATTCACAATTCCAGGGTTTATATAATCTTTAATTCGTATTGTAAACAGTGAGCATTATGGCTGTTAAGTAAACTGTCAATTCAGCACTGTAGGTGATGACGCAGTTAGCAGAGGTGTTAATTCAAGACTGTAAAAGTAAACTCAGCATTTGATGTGTTCAGTCAGTACTGGGGATTTTGGCTGTAGGCTGCAAGTGAAAACAGAAAATGTGCTCAGAACAGTTGTACATTACAGCATCCATTAGTTATGGATCACTGAACTTCTTTTAGAAATATCTCAGAATATGACATTTGTCTATTTTGATTAAGAATTTTTTTTATTTAAAATTAGAAATAAACAAGTTTTTAGAATTTTGAAATGTAAAAAAAAAAAGAGGAAATGTTCAACATTTTCAATAATTGATGTTCAAGATTCTGCACTATTTCTAGGTAAATGTGCAGATCCCTGGTTAGTTTAGATTCTGCATTAGCCAAGAATATCCAGGATCTCCCAGTCAATGTCCTCCAGAGTCTGATTAGCTTCCTGTGCATGACCCATCTCCTCGGTGATGTTGTGCTGGCACCAGAGCTTCTGAATCTTTCTGTAGCTCGTTCCTCCATCTGGGAGGGAAAGAGAATGATATAAACAGTGGTTTAAACACAAATTTTACAAGGCACGTTGAGTATCTTGTTTGAGTTCTCACCTGAGCCCTTGGACAGTTCTCCGTAGTCATCGAGGTACAGGAAAAGAACCTGATTCTCCCTCACCCTGTAAAAGACAGCAGAGGCTCATGTACTGCAAGCTAGGACTTGACAATACCTACAAATGCTGTATATTCACAACCATAAATGTTAATTCAGCAGGAATGTCTCAACTCCAGGCCTATTGCTGGATTACTGAGATGTTGAGTGTTGGGAGGAAAGGAAGCTTGAAACTGTGTAGGATGGAGTGTTTCTAGGACAGGGTGGAGGCCCACTAGTATAAGAAGTAATGTATTAATAAATGAAGAAAATGAATGTAGTTTTTTAAACATTTTGGAAAATGCTTGTTATGTAACATAATATTTGACCAGTTAATTGATTATTACATCCTCTTTCAATAATAAACTGTATTCCTTGCTTATAAATAGTTTATTATGGAACTTCAAATTAAAGTGTTATTTGGAGTATTTTTAGCAAGCTGCTGTTATTTTTCTTATTTAGTAGCTTTACAGCTTCCTTAACAAAATGAGTAACCCATGTGTGAGGGATTATTGCTGACTAATTCACACCAATGCCCAGCCCTGATATAAACAGGCAATGCACCTATAAGACATGGCAATCAACACAGATGTGTCTTCCTTCTAACCTGAGGAAGATGCTAACACCAGCTCAGCAAACAAAGGTGTGTGCAGTACACGCTTCAACGTCCTCACCCTCCAGCTCAGTCTGGCAGCAGCTGCTCTGAGAACGCAGCATCGTGCCACACACCAAGCACAGAGTTTGAGCTCAAGACTTAACTCCATCTGACCTAGGACAGCTACAAAAACAATGGAGGTTATAAACACAAAAGCAATAACTAGAGATGTCCACCAGAATTCTATTCTATTAAGCACATACTGGGTATAAATGAATGCAACTCAGAGTACACACACTCACGTGAAGCTGAAAGCCTAGTTGATCAGTGCACAGTAATCCTCTGGTAAATCAATTAGATTATTGGATTCCCGAGGAAAACTACACAAAAAAAAAAAAAAAAAAAAAAAAAAACACTGAAACCATACAGTCTTAACCCTCTTACCCCTAAGTTCCCACAGTATTATGTCCCATAACCCTATATTCCCCAGAGAAACAGCACGCCAACCCTGAGTTCCTGGGCCAAAATCAACATTTTAATTTTAACATTTTTAGGCCTTGAAAAAACTTATAATGTATTTGTGTAATATTACTTTGAAAATGAAGCACTTCAGTGTTTTTACTCCACTTAGAGCACAATTCTTAACTAGAGAAGTTATGAAAAATGCTCGCTAAAATCCTTCTACTCATTTAAAAATACTATACAAGCGTCAGCGTGGTCAATGCCTTTGAATAAATGCATTTTAGCGCCAAAAGTAAACTTTCTGGTGATAATCAGACCAGCAGGTAGTGTTTTCACGAATACACAGAAATGGTCCCGTTACGACTCCAGACCCCTGCAGTGTCAGTCGCACTGGTTGATGCTGAAGATGAAGACAGATCAGGGTCTGAATCATGAGTTTGCATCACTATCAGTTTCGGTTTCAACATCGCCTGAACTTTCACTGCTGTCACTATCTAGAATCCTCGCTCTTGCCTGTGTAACTGTGTATGCCCCCCCCCCACGGTTTTAGATGTACCTGTGTTCACTGTAGGTGTAACTTTAGCTGGAACACGATTAGCTTTTCACTTTGGCATTTTTAGTTCACTTCTACTATTACACCAATATTCACGCTTGGATCATCTTCATTGTAATGACAGCGTAATGTTGTAATCACGTCGTGATGTCATGACTTCAACCTTCCAGGTAAAAAAATTATAATTAAATAAGTAAGGAATCATAGCAGAGCAATGCCAGTACACCGGCCTCACGCGGATAACATTTACGCTGTAAAGCCGCTATACGGGGTAAGGGGGTTAAAACCACCATTTCAAAGCAAAGTTCAGAAGGCTATAGATAAGAACAAAGAATGAACACCTTATAAGGGTTTCAGGTGACTGGAGACATTGTTGCATGCCTGGATGTGAGCACCACCTGCAGGACAAATGGACACAACACACTCAACCCATTACAAAACAATCAATGATGTGTACACATGATATGGCATCATCAGCATTCACAGAAAACCTGTCATTTCTCGGCTCAGTTATGAAGTTTCTTACCCCTGAAGCAGGGGATCCAGAAGCTCCTGGTGATTATAATAGAGCTGGAGCAGGTTAGGAGGCAGACACATATGCACACAGCACTTCCCAGAAGATCAGTTTCACTACATACAATATACTATATACAGTGCATCCGGAAAGTATTCGCAGCGCTTCACTTTTTCCCCATTGTTATGTTACAGCCGTATTCCCACATGGATTAAATTCATTATTTTCCTCAAAATTCTACAAACAATACACCATAATGACAACATGAAAGAAGTTTGTTTGAAATCTTTTAATGAGTATGAAATTTATGAAAAATAAAAAAACAAAAAAAAGCACATGTTTATAAGTATTCACAGCCTTTGCTCAATACTTTGAAGCACCTTTGCTCGGCATCTCTAATAAGCAGTAAGTTTTGGTAAAACTCAAAACACGACAACTCAGACACAAAACCATTGCTATTCACAAAACAAAGTCTACTAAATACTGAAACAGTATAAAAAAAAACAAATAGTAAATAAAAAACACGTGGACTGCAGCATGTATAGAAACATCTCTTTAGGATTAAATTTAAGCACTTTTTAAAAATTGTGTTCAAACCCCCAAAAAAATAAAAATAAATCCCTACACAAATCTAATGCTGTTGGCTGCAGTGAATTACTCTGACAGCCCCATTACTGACTCCCACACAATTGTGCCTGACAGCACACTCAATAAAAACATCCCAAAAGAACATTCATACTGTCAAACACGTTATTACTCATTTGTAAGAACGAGGGTTAATAAACACACACAAATGACAACATAACACAGATCACCATCTATTGTTAAGTTGTACGTTGTAAGTTGTTCATAAGTATTCACAGCCTTTGCTCAATACTTTGAAGCACCTTTGGCACCAATTACAGCCTCAAGTCTTTTTGAGAATGATGCTACAAGCTTGGCACACCTATTTTTGGACAGTTTCTCCCATTCTTCTTTGCAGGACCTCTCAAGCTCTATCAGGTTGGATGGGGAGCGTCGGTGCACAGCCATTTTCAGATTTCTGATAAATCTATTTCCTTAGAAAGCTATTAGCCTTTTTCCTAATATGGATCATGCTTGTGTTAATCCACTTTTAATTAGGGCTCTATTGTTTTTAGGATATTTAAAATAAATGTTTTATGCTTGTTTATTTTTCAATTAACAGTGACCATGAGCAGAGAGCTTACATGTAACTGTTTATGACAGACCTCCTGATTAAAGTTTAAATAAAAAAGATTGGTATCTGGATCAGTATCAGCTGTAAAAATCCTGATCGGAGCATCAGTAATGAACACCATTAAACTAAAGCGCTGTGCATCTGACGGGTAAATGAACTCACCCAATCCCAACTGTTGTGGATAAAAATGACATGAAATAAACAGGAGGGAGACCTAGTATGAGTAATATGTAATTTTATTGAAAATTCACAGGACTGGTTGGATTCACACTTTAAGATCTTTTAAGAGTAACACACTGTGGTTTATTAATCACAGAGAAGTATAAGAGCTGAAGTATAAAAGCTTTTTAACCCTATTGGTACTGATATCATAGTCTTTCTGAAATATATTGGTTATCTACTGTGTAAATAGAGTATAAATACTGGAGCTTGAGCTCCGGGTGTCAGATCACTTCTGAGAATTCTCATTGGTGTGGATCTCGTGTGGTGGAAATAAAATCTGGACCCTTGCTTCTTCTCACTCATGGCTGGTGCCTTTTTTTTCTATCTTCAACTGGGTTTACAGATGTGAGTATATGCTTCTATGTTGAATTTTAAGTGTCTTTGGGTAATAGGCTAAATTTGGGCCAGTACATCCTATATGAGATTATTCAGATATCTACACAATACACACAGAACGGTTCGAAAACCGACTCCAGCCCAGAACCATGACAGTGGAAAATGTCTAATAGTGTAGCTTTAAATATATTTAAGAGGAGCAGACTTCAAACACTGATGTTTATTGTATTTGTTTACAAGGTGGAACAGGTTAACGGTTGTTTTTTGGAAACAGTCTGTAAAACTAACTGGAAATATTATTTAGTTTATCAGAAGGTAAATTAATGTCATGGCTCACACTATGTTCCTAAAGTCTGTCATAATTGATCAGCTCAAGTTCTCACGCCTACTTGTGTTATATTGTGGCATGAGAAAATTTAATGTGAAAGTGCAATAAAAAATATGTTGTCACTAAAATCAATTAATAATCGTGATAAATAATCGAGATCTCAATATTGATCAAAATAATCGGGATTATCGTTTTGACCATAATGGTGCAGCCCTAATTTCAAACAAACTTCTTTCATGTTGTCTTTATGGGGTATTGTTTGTAGAATTTTGAGGAAAATAATGAATTTAATCCATTTTGGAATAAGGCTGTAACAACAAAATGTGGAAAAAATGAAGCGCTGTCACTACTTTCCGGATGCACTGTACATGTGAAGTTCAAGTGATCAAGGTTTCCATGTTTTGGCAGAACTGTGTTTCAATCATTTAACAGGTTAGATGAGACAACTCAGCTTTGTGGCCAATCTGATAAATCACCTCACAAATTAAATGGTAAATCTCTTCATTTAAATTAACGTCAGTTGTAGAGGTGTACGGTCAGGTCAACTTTCAATCAGATAACAACATGTGGTGGAACCCATGGGTCAAATGTAGCTAAGTGAGTTTGTGATGGGGCGGGAAGGGTGGGGAAAATGAAGCACTTACCGTCAAGCTCAGGCAAAGTGGGAACTCCATTGAGATGGTGGAAGAACAGTGCGGCTCCTCTGAGGAAGGGCAGGATGCCTGCCTTTACACAACGCCAGAGATGCCAACCCGAGCTAGTCTCACGCAGGCTACTAAGACACACATGCATGTGTTAAGATCATTTCTACAACACTGTAAATGAAAGCTCTGTGACTGAAGTCAAAACAATAATTTTCCCAGGCTTACAAAGGAGTTTTTGATGAATGGGTGTGAAAGAGCTCATGGGATTGATATTATACTACTACTATGAATAATAATATTTTTGAACCAAAATCATGCTCCTGGTTGGATGCTCGGCATCTCTAATAAGCAGTAAGTTTTGGCAAAACTCAAAACATGACAACTCAGACACAAAACCATTGCTATTCACAAAACAAAGTCTACTAAATACTGAAACAGAATATAAAAAAAAATAGTAAATAAAAAACACGTGGACTGCAGCATGTATAGAAACATTTCTTTAGGATTAAATTTAAGCACTTTTTAAAAATTGTGTTCAAACCCCCAATTTTTTTTTTTTTAAATCCCTACACAAATCTAATGCTGTTGGCTGCAGTGAATTACTCTGACAGCCCCATTATTGACTCCCACACAATTGTGCCTGACAGCACACTCAATAAAAACATCCCAAAAGAACAGTCGAACCTTAAAACAGACAACTCGACAATTAGAACGTAAACGGCGTCAAACCAAACTCTTGATATTTCAAACAGCATGGAAGGAGAGCCTACTGAAATATAGGAAATCTCTTGGCGATGCTAGAAAAATCTATTTCTCCACCTTAATAGGAGACAACAAAAACAATTCTAGATTCCTTTTCAACACAGTAGCAAAATTAACTAGGAATAAAACCACTGCAGAGAGAAACACTCAATCATTACATAGCAGTGAAGATTTCATGAAATTTTTCATTGATAAGGTTGAAAATATTAGACGTGAAATACAGGCCATTAAATTAAAACTGGACAGTACTGTAACAAACCCATTACATGACAATGTAGCAATATCAGATCAATGTTTAGAGTGTTTTGCTCCGCTTAGAGAGACCGAACTAGCTACATTAATCTCTTCAGCCAATTCATCAACTTGCATACTAGATCCCGTACCTACATGTTTGTTTAAACAGATTGGTCCAGGAGTAATTGAACCACTTCTAAATATAATCAATTCTTCCCTAAGCACTGGCTATGTACCTAAATCACTTAAATTAGCAGTTATTAAACCCTTGATTAAAAAACCTGTTCTTGACCCGTCTCAATTGTCCAACTATAGACCAATATCAAATCTCCCCTTCATCTCTAAGATTTTAGAAAAGGTTGTAGCAAAGCAGCTATGCTCGTACTTAGATAGGAATAACATTCATGAAATGTATCAGTCGGGATTTAGACCTCATCATAGCACAGAGACAGCGTTAGTTAAAGTAATAAATGACCTTCTACTGACCTCTGATCAGGGTTGTGTCTCGCTGCTTGTGTTACTCGACCTTAGCGCAGCTTTTGATACTATAGATCACACTATTCTCCTTGATAGATTAGAAAATGTTGTTGGTATTAAGGGAACAGTCCTCTCCTGGCTCAGGTCTTATCTGACCAATCGTTATCAGTTCGTAGATGTAATTGGTGAATTCTCCATGCGTACTGAGGTTACTTTTGGTGTTCCACAGGGTTCTGTTTTAGGCCCACTGCTCTTTACTTTATATATGCTACCCCTAGGTCAAATTATTCGTAAACATGGAATTAGCTTCCACTGTTATGCTGATGATACGCAGTTGTATGTTTCAGCGAAGCCAGAGGACAGACAGAAGCTTAGTAAAGTTGAGGATTGTGTAAAGGACATTAGACATTGGATGTTAATTAATTTCCTTCTACTTAATTCTGATAAAACAGAAATACTTTTATTAGGCCCACGTGTAGCTAGAAGTAATCTTTCTGATCACATGGTTACTCTGGATGGTCTTTCTGTTTCATCATGTGCAGCAGTTAAAGACCTTGGAGTGATTATTGACTCCAGTCTATCATTTGATGCTCATGTAGATAATATTACTAGGATAGCCTTCTTTCATCTCAGAAATATTTCTAAAATAAGAAACATATTGTCACTACATGATGCGGAAATACTAGTTCATGCATTCGTCACCTCTAGATTAGATTACTGTAATGCCTTACTGTCTGGATGTTCCAGTAGGAATATAAATAAGCTCCAGTTAGTCCAGAATGCAGCTGCTAGAGTCCTAACTAGAACCAGAAGATACGACCATATCACACCGATATTATCAATACTGCATTGGCTCCCAGTAAAATCTCGCATTAATTATAAAATACTTTTATTAACCTATAAAGCACTAAACGGTCTCACGCCACAATATCTAAGCGACCTTTTGGTTTTATATGATCCGCCACGCCTACTTAGATCAAAAGATGCAGGCTATTTGACGGTACCTCGAATAGTGAAGGCTACAGCAGGGGGAGGAGCTTTCTCTTATAGAACCCCACAGTTATGGAACAGTCTTCCTATTAGTGTTCGGGACTCAGACACAGTCTCAGTGTTTAAGTCTAGGCTTAAAACGTATTTGTTTACTCAAGCCTACCCTGACTAGATTCTGTTCTACTACTTCACAGTCATAATAATCTTTTTTCTCCCTCGCTCCTTTCACCGAGCCCCACACGAATTTATGGGGATACTAGAGATCCAGATCCTTTCTGCCTCTGGATGGAGCTCAAATCTTCTTTAATTCCAGACTGCTGGGACTACGGCTGCTCCTAACGCCATACAGACTTCATATAAATCCATAATGAACTTTTTCACACTAACTGTTGTTACCCAGATGAGGACGGGTTCCCTTCTGAGTCGGGTTCCTCTCAAGGTTTCTTCCTCTTAAAACATCTTAGGGAGTTTTTCCTTGCCACCGTCGCCACTCACTGGCTTGCTCAGTTGGGATAAATTCACACCTTTAATATCTGTATACCGTGTTGATATTTCTGTAAAGCTGCTTTGAGACAATGTCTATTGTAAAAAGCGCTATACAAATAAAATTGAATTGAATAATGGCGCACTACACGGCCGGCTCTAACAGTGCTGGTGCCATATCTGTCCGGCTCTCGAAAGTATTTTCGCCCCATTCCTGTTTTGCCATGGCGAGCACCATCCACATTTTCTTCAGGAAATGTACCGATCTAGTTATTATTATAATTAATGGTGCTTGAAAAGCACTATTATTGTTATTTGGCAAACTTATTATAATTATAATTATTCCTCTTCTTCCACTTTTTTTTTCGGTGCGAAACTAGTCCCACACCGTTTGTCGGAGATCGACGGTTGAGGTGTCAAATCGATCGTCTTATTGAGCAGAGGTGTGCTGTGTATTACGGAAGTGATTGGAATGTCGGCATTCCCGGTACGGAAGCGCAAAGTCGGAAAATTTCCCATAGACTTGCATTGAGTTGCGAAAGAATTGGCGCTCTACACCACCAGCTCTAAAAGAATTGCCTCCATACACGCCCGGCTCTCAAAAGTATTGGCGCCCAATCTGGCCGACTCTCAAAAGTACTGGCACCCCGCATGGCTGGCTCTCCATAGTATTTCCGCCCTACACGGCCAGCTCTCAGAAGTATTGGCACCCTGTGACTCCAGCTCTCAAAAGAATTGGCGTCCAGCTCTCAAAAGAATTGGCACCCTACGCCGTCAGCTGTCAAAATTATTGGCACCCCACTCTTCTGGCTGTCAAAAGTATTGGCACGCTACGCTTTCGGCTATCGAAAGTATTGGCGCCTGATCTGAATTTTGCCATGTCAAGCAGCACACATTTTCTTCAGGAAATGTACTGGTCTAGTTTATTATTATTATTATTGTTGTGTGTGTGTGTGTATCTGTCTTATTATTTCTGTGTCTGTGTTATTATTTCAGACATCAGATATTTCTCATCTATATTAAATGTTTTCTACACATTTGATCATTTTAGAAAATGTTTGAAGGATTTTTACACGCACCCCTGCTCTCATCAGACAGAACCTCGATTGGGAAACACTGGGTTAGTTACTCGTCTGACCAATGTGTTTAACTTACTCTCCATCATCACCTTTATTCTGAGTAACATTCATTATTCACACAAAAACTACTTACACACCAATCCTCACTAATATCAGGATACTCGCTCTCATTAAGGGAAAACCAGAAAAAATACATTTCTGCAGATATTTAAGTAAACTTACTCAGCGTATGAGTTCTGCTTCTTTATCTAATGATCTGCTGAGTGTTTCTACTTCCTGTTATTTTATTTTAGTTTATATATTTGTATAGAGCTCTGACAGTTGTTCGTGCACAGCTGAATGAAGTCACGAGACAATAAATGAAGGTAATGAAATGATAATGTGTGTGATGTAGATTTTACCAGACTTTTAATTCTGTTCTCCGTATTTGCAGCGTTTTCAGGTTTATACTTTCAGTATTTACAGGCCTTCGCTCGATGAATCAGAAAGCTGTATGATAACAAACCACATCTGTGTGTGTGTGTGTGTGTGTGTGTGTGTGTGTGTGTGTGTATTACCCTACCTCACTGCCCCTCCCCCTCTGCAGAATAAAGGGTTAGGAAGTGAAAGTGAAAGTCAGTCTCCATTTTGTGTGGAGGGGAAAATACAGCATTTCAGGAGTAAAAACACAGTGAGTATCTACATCTAAAGCTATAATATATAAACACACAGAATGTACACTAGATGCAGAAGAGTTTTGTGGGTTTGTACTGAAGTTTGAATGTACACAGGTTGTTTTATGACTTGATACAGAGACTATTTCCTGTAAGTGAACTCTGTGCTGATACAGGGTTTGATTTAACACACCGATGTTGGAGTGAAGTAAACGTGTGTCCTGCTGTAATCTGGAGAAGGAGACATGACCTCCAACATGAGTGTGTCTGGAGAACAGGACTTAAAGAGAGACGAGAGGTGAGTTACTTTTCCATTCACCAGCAATAAACACACACCGTCTCATGGAACAGATCTGTATCTCTAAACACTCACTAGTTAACAGAGGAACTAGACTTTGGTTTAAGGTGTTTAATAGCAGTGAATATATCACTGATCTGATGTAAGAACAGTTTAGAGAAATCATTCACTGAGAGAAGAGTAAAAAGGACTGGGTGATGCGGATGTTAAGAGCAGCGTAGCTTTAAGTCAGTGAACTCTACAGGCTTTAAGACCCAGCTGAGTCAGTTATCTGTGACTGGGACTCCTGACATCAGTGTAATTCCTGAGGTATGGGGCGTGTCTCCTGTTTGAATAAGTGTGCAGACTGGAGCTGAATTAAAAAGATGGAATTATTGGTGTTTAATGATGAACACATTGTGTAACAGTGCTGAGACAGCAGAGTATTAATTATTGCTGATATTTCTGTTTCATTCTAGAATGATGGAGGGAAAGAGATCAGACTCACCAGAACCCAGCTGTGTGTCCATGAAGAGTGACGAGTCAATGGAGCATCCACTTAACTTCAGAGACGGAGCCAGTTCTCCTGATGTGAGGTCAGTACAGTGAGGTGTTTTACAGCAGTGTTCCACCTGATCAAACTCACTGGTCTCATTCTGAAGCCCTTCATGATCTTTATCAGGTGTTGAAGCAGTAAAACACTAAACTGTGCAGTGCTGAAGCTCTCGGACTGGCAGTGAGGAAAACTGCTTTAAGAGTTCAGTTCAGCCTGCAGTCCCTGAGCTGGAGGGTCTGTGCTGCTACACAACAACATTTACACCTGGGACATTAATGACTAGATCACTATTCTATTCATAAACATGTTAGTGTCAGTGAGAAATCCTGAAATCAGTGTATTGTGTTAAGAGGATAGTGTTAAATATCTGTCTCTGTATGTATTAGTGTGTGTTGTGCAGCTATGAATACATATAGTCTATATCACATCATGTGTTTTATTTCTTCACAGACCACAACAGAAGAAATCAAACCTCAGCAGAAATCAGTTGGACTCCATATTCAAGGTGTGTGTCTTTTTAATGTGTGTAACTTGTGTGTGAGCAGGTTGACTTTTATTCTTGTGTGTGAGCAAGAGACTTTTATTCTTTTCATAAAATAAAAGCATCTCTCAGTGTGTAACATTATAATATTTAGATGTGTTCCTGTGTGTTTCTAACCAGGAGCTGGAACACAAAGTCATCACTCTGATAAAGAATGAACTGAAGAAGTTTAGGAAGCTCCTGAGTCCAGATTACCCAGCATGCACTGAGAGGGAGGTGGAGGATGAGGAGGATCTGCACAGTGTCAGAGAGGGAGCGCTGAAGATCACACTGCACGTCCTGAAGAACATGAACCACACAGATCTCACTAACACACTGCACAACAGTAAGAGCTCTGAGTCATGGCTTTATTCCATCAGGTTCACTTCAGAGAGAGGAAATAGTTTTAGATAGGAACACTTTTAGTTTGAAGTTCGAGTTTAGTATCATGTACATCTGCTGCTTTTCTGTTCTGTTCGTGGTCCAGCTTGTGGTGACTCTGTACAATGGTCCTGTTCCTTCAGGAATATTTACTACATGAATCAGGAATGAACAGCAGCATTAGAATTTTACATTTAATCCTGTGTTCAGTGATTTTACATTAAAACATGTTATTACTTTGTTTATTAGAGTCTGTGGCCTCTGTGTATCAGACAAAGCTGAAATCCAGCCTGAGAGAGAAGTTTAAAAGAATTAATGAAGGAATCTCACAGCATGGAAGCTCAGCACTTCTGAATGAGATCTACACAGAGCTCTACATCACAGAGGGGTGGAGTGGAGACGTCAACAATGAACATGAGGTGAGA